>NW_026262626.1:36648013-36705447 GCF_021869535.1 Mytilus californianus
ATACAAATGTACACAGAAACTTTAAAAAGCAAAAATTATCAGCAAGGCAAGATCTTCAAATACTTCAACATGACTGAAATTGTCAGTTAATTCTATATAGAGTTATTTCCCTTTTATAATGATTTTACAAAAAAGTGGCCTTTCTTGAAGATGCAGTTGAGCCTTTAGTTAAATTGAAATAAGATTATAGTTTTAAAGTAATCATATCTACCATAAGCCTTTTGTCTTCACTGGCATTAAAAGATATACGCAAAAGGTTTTCCGAAATAGTACGACGTTTCAATTGTCTGTCGTACCGATGATATACGATTGAAAAGTGTTTGCCGCAGAAAAATTCCTATGTTTTTTTTAACTTGTTCTTTTTTATCCAGTGTAGTTAAAATGTAAGGAGATACCAAAAACGATATGCCGAAATCCCCGAATGATTGACAACATCATGCCAATAAGAAAAAAATTATTAAGAGTTCACAAAACACAGAAAGCAAGATTAAGCAACACGATTTACATTAAAACCCGGAGCTGATATCATGAGCTTCCGATTGTTTAAGATTTCCCACTCCAATTGACAAATCACCATCCACTGATAAGTCGCATTCCTATATGTCATTAATGTTTAAATATATCAAAGAGGGACGAAAGATACCAGAGGGACAGTCAAACTCATAGATCGAAAACAAATTGACAAAGCCATGGCCAAAAATAAAAAGACAAACAGACAAATAATAGTAAAGATGACACAACAAATGACAATTTAAATTTCCCTACCTTCGATGCAGAAGCCTCCAACCAAATTGAACTTTATTGAGCTGATTTATAACATTTTTATTTAGTTCAGACTGAAAATCCTTACTATTTATAAAATTGGTATGGCATGCACTATAACATATTATGTATAAATTGATCTCCAACACAATGAGATTAGCATTTAGAACAAATACTTAACAATTCCTATTATTTATAGAATTGGTATTTCCATTGACTAATAAATTATATACACTGAGGTGTCAGAGCATTAAGAATATTATAACTACAAAATTTCAGCTTCTAATAGAAATAAGTTTTCACATGAGCTATAAAAATCTCTGTTTTTGCATCTTAATTTTATTCGCGACCTTTGAACTGAAGGCTTTAGCTATTTAAAGAATGTGGTATTTACGCGAGCTATAATATATAAAACTCTATTCGGGATTTTTTCTTTCTGTAAACGCCATAAAACATTCAGTGCTGTAAATTACAGGTAGATAAAGATATACTCTGAAACATAACAGAACGTATCTGCCTAAATGGTATTTATAAATAAAATGTTAATTATCAAAAGTTGAGTTTCCATCTTATATGATTCAATTTCTTCATCGTTCAAAAATCAATTCTAAAAGAAACCAAGATATGTTTTATATTTTCCCCATAAAATCTATAATGAACGAACTATTGCTGTCTGTTTTCTAAAAGTTAAATCCATCGTTTAGTTTCTTGTTTTATGCCTGCGAGGGTTGACTAAGGTTTAGAAATATGGCTATCCCTAGACCCGTCAATAGAAACATTGCTTCGGTTGTGCGTCCGTTTTGGCTGGACAGGATGCAACGTCCGCGTTTAATTCGATTTCTAGTGTAGGGTGCGTGCTGTGCTCTCTGTACATTTATGAGCTTTTGAAACAACCCACTGGGACAAGCTAGGGGTACGTTGATGTCAAGAATACCCTCATTTTCCAAATTTACCACCCTTCATTCCGGTCGTCAAGCCTTGCAGAACCTACCTTTTATATATAAACCAAAAACGAGCAGAAAATCGTTGTTACCACTTTATATGTAACGTTTTTATCTTTATTATCTATCATCTCATACATGTATAAATTTTTTTTCAAATAAACAAATTTGTCAAGAAGAACAAGTATAATTATACGTCTCACCTTGACCTCTTTAAGTTCCTGTAAAGTTCAAGTTCTCATTTTATATCCCCGTCCCAAAAGATGGAAAACAGAGGGGAGATAATATAAATTTGAAATATCAATATCTTTTAAGTAAAGGACATATATAAAATATTTTTATTTTGAAAATGAAATGTGTCTTACCGGTATAATGTGTAAATTGTAATACAGTAACATTTAATAGAAAACCAATTTTGACCTCAACAAGCTTAAGGATTTAAATGTTTCGGAATGTTGATAATGAAGTGATCGATGAATCTTTAAACTTTTAGTTTGACTTTTTGAAAATATCGGCATTTCTTATAAATATAACAAAGTAAAAGTAGATGTAGATGAGGGATCAAAAAGACAGTTCCCCAAACACAGATAAAAAAAAAAGATTTTCAGAGAAATGTGGTATAATGTTTTCTTTTAATTATATTAAATATTGTATCCATTTGACATGACTTTATTTCAATAGCATTGAATAAGTTACTACATTGATTAGTCCATTCGGATAAATATTTATTATGATAATGGCCGGCCAAAACATGATTTACCTTGTGTCGTTATTAAAACTAACAAAATATGAATTTCATCCAAGTAGCAGAGGTAGACCATAAATTTCCTGAATTGTTAACAAAATATACCCACGAACCCAACTGCGCAATGCATTAATTTACAGGCCCGAATGATTTGACTAGACCTACTTGGCCATAACATAACAAGATTCCCAAATCTGGACACATACTATGAAATTTAAACAAAAATCATTAAAAACACATTGTTTCTTATAATAACTGGTTCAGATAAAAAAAAAAAAGGTGTTTTATAATTACCTCGATGCATATAACTTTTGTTTTGTTTTGTGTTTTCCCAAAATAACTCCACATTTTCATTTATTGTTGAACAAAAGTTTTATCTACATTTAACTGTTTCTTAATATATTTCGTACTTTTTTATTATCATGTATTCACTTGTTTTACTAAATGAATTTGACAAGAAGAAGAAAACATACGGCCTTTCTTCAATGCTTTAGTACATTGGACAATCCGGTGTAAAGGTTCGGTGAAATTCTCATTCTAAGAGATAGAGAACAGAGGGGAGATAATATAAATTTCAAATATCAATATCCTTTAAGTTTTAGGAGATATATAAAATAGAAACACTAATTCAGATAAAACACGTGTGTTAATTTCGAATTTAATTTACCTCGAATGGCTGCACAGAAATTTGCTTGAGAATCAACAACGGTGCAACTTTTTTGTCTCCCCTACTAAAACAAAAAAAAAATGATTCCCTCTACCTGGCATTACGTAACTTCGTTCAATATCGAAATAAGGAGAGATTGTGTGATTGCCAATGAGACAACTATCCACCAGAGTTCAAATAAATTATTCAATATAAGCAATTATAGATTCACCGTAGGGCTTTCAACAAGGAGAAACATCTATACACGGTATAGTCGGCTATAAAAGGCCCCGACATGAAAAATGTGAAACAATTCAAACGAAACAACTAACGGCCTGTTTAAAAATAAACAATTTACGAATAACAAATATTACAGACACGTACCAACGACAATTACTGAACTACAGGCACATAAAGAGTAGTCGTTTTGTTTTCCCAAAATAATTCCGTCCTTTACCCTTATTGAGGAACTAAAGTTCGTTATATCTATATATGCAACTATTTCTTATTCTGTTTTTATTATCTATCTTCCTATACATGTATTTATTTGTTTAAATAAATGAATTTGACAAGAAAAGGTATATGGCTTTTCTGCCACGCGTTAGTATACATTGGAGAGAAAAAAAAACCGCGTACGTTCCTGTGAATTTCAAGTTCTCGTTTTTATATTCCCGCGTCCCCAAAAATGATTGCAGACGACGTGATTTTCAAATATCAATATTTTTTTAATTAAGGATTTATAAAAATAAAAATTTCAGTTGAAAATGAAATTCATCTTACCTGGATATCAATGTTTACAAAATAATTTTGACCTCTATATAAGGCTTTAAATATCACGCTGATACAGACAGCTAATATCTTTGCACATAATTTGGACTTTTTGAAAATGTCGGCGTTTTCAATAAATATGACTAAGTTAAAGTAAAAGTAGAATTCTGTATATAATTATGCATTTAAATATTTATTCATGACAATTGACTATCAAAACGTGGTGTACCTTGTGCACTAAAACTAAAATTATATGAATTGCGATAATGCAAGTAGCTGAAAAAAACATCATCTTTCTGAGAAAAAATCTTTCTGGGATCATTAAACACGTTCAATATTCGTTATGTTTTTTTTCCAAAAACAACTCCTCTCAGAGACTTGGAAATTCATCTCTTAACAATAAACCTAGAGTTCCATGCACAATCTACAATTGCAACTGCAGAATTTTGCTAAAAAAGAAACAAAAGCAACTCTCGTTCTTTTCAGTAACACCACCATGACCACCTTTGTGTCGCACCCGATGGAACAGTTACAAACGGTGACTGTATTTTGACATAATATCATGGTATTTGACGAAGCTTTATATCTGAGGGTCTGGATTTATGGGTTCCTCAATTATGGATTCTTTAATTTGTTAAACCATTTTTCTCTAATCTTTATAAATTTTATAAATTTTGCCCATTATTCTCTACTCTTTATATTTCAGCACCACACTATTCTATATTTTTAGCCCTTTATTTTGAACTTTTTGTCTCTTATTCTCTATTCTGTAAACCCCATTCTGACCCTCTTACACCATGCACATGTTATACATGTTATAGACAGAAAGATGTACAAACTTTAAGGTAAACATGATAAAGATTTTTTCCAGAGAACTTTTAATTTAAGAGTATTTCCGAACAGTTGATTAAGAAAAAAATCTTACCTGTATAGTTTTAAGTGCCAGTTTAAAGGTTTGCCTTGACCTAAATAAGTGTTGAATTTTCCAGAAATGTACTAGTATTAAGTGTTTATTTTCAGTTGGTTTAAAAATAGATATCCTGGAATTTTCAAGAAATATGATAAAAGCGTAAATTTTCAGAAAAATGTTGCAAATTCGGAAAACATTTTATCTTGTTGCGTTGAAGTTTTTCAAAATTATTAATTAGTACATTCAAATCGGCAAAATATGAGAATCCTTCTAAAATGTGTTGTCGACCTTAATTATGTTTTGTGGAGTGTTGTTTGCCGTTTGGTCTTATTTTCTTGTCGTGATTTTGTCTGCCTTTCTTCGACTTGTGGTTAATTGGTTGCCCCTTGGTTTCATCCCCAATGGCGGAATTGATGGTAGAGGGTTTACTCCCCTCTTTTGATCGAAAAAAAAAATTGACATGAAATCCGTCCAAAAATATTTTCGCCTCGCTCTGCCAGGCATACGCCCCCTTTCAAAATACCTTGATCCAGCCCTGCGATAATCTCTCCTTTTTTAAAGGCCAATGCATAATGCTTGATACGCATCTTGAACATAGTTGTTAAAGGATAGAATAATTTCTCTATAATTTTTTTTTGAAATTTTAGGGACAGATTGGCTTTTATCACATTTCATCCATTTAAATAACAAAGAAATTAGAAAGTCAGGAACGATCAGTTATTTATCATGATAATTATCAGGTTTACTGATTAATGATACCTTAATTTTTTTTATATTTGAAGGGTGCCACGATATGAATCATTTTCCTTTCCTTTCCTTTTCCTTAGGGATTAGGCATTATTTACCAGCTGTGGATTAGGGAATTTTTCACCAAAACCCTTTTTTTTAGAAAAATAATAAAATAAAATACCCAAAATCCAAGAAATTACCCCCCCCCCCTCCAAGAATCAATTTTAAAATTCTAAATCCCCACACCCCATTCCTTAATTTCTTACTATCAGTGGAAAACAACATTTGGTGTATATTGATAACATTTATACATGCAATACAATTTATAAGCAAAAACATGCATTGTCATACAATTTCAAAACCTTTTCAAAACTTACTTTTACTCAGTCCTCACCACTCGCGACTACTCCACCCTTCTCACCTTGACTGCTTTCACTTTCCATATGCTCTTCATTTTCATGGCCGATCATTTCTTTTCACTGGCTGCCTGTTCGACAGTCTCTATCCTACTTTCATGCTGTTTTTCATACAATTCCCAATATCTTTCTTCCACACGATCATCAAAGTTTTCCAAAATCAAATATTTTACTATATGATTGAGAAAAACATTCTTCTCGAATACAAAAAAAAATAGAGCTTTGCATACTATAAAGAAATTTTACCCAATTGTTCAAAATCAATCTTGTTAGTAATAAAGGAATACTTTTCTTTGCAAAAGTCATGCAATCCAATCATATGAGGAGAAAACAATTAAAAGGGGTTAATTTTCAATTGAAGGACTCAGTTGTTTGTTCAAATTGTTATACACTTTGAAACCAGAATGTTCAATTTCCATTTAACAGCCTTTCTACGGTTATGGCTCTTCTTTTTGTCTCTTTTATTCCAACTTCAGTCCTGCCAACTCTACTCTTAGCTCAGAAAAATTGCTTGTATTTATTTTGCAGTCTTTCACATTGATGTAAAATTTCCTTCACTTTGTCCTACCGTTCAGATAATAAGGAAGCAAGCATTTTCAAATTAAAAAGGTGTTAAACTAAGTTTTTACAGTTTTTACATATATGAAGAATTTAATATGACAGGCAAAGTAGTCCAGCTGTGATGACTAGCTGGTCTCAAGAGATTAAAATGTGAACAGTTTACATGATATATTAAGCTCAGATGATATGAAGGCATTTATCTGAAAAGCAAGATTTAATCATCCCAACATTGACCAATTACCAAAACAGAAAATGCGCTGCTTAAAATTTGCCGTAGTAAATAATTTTAATTTAGTTTTTCGACCCCCCCACACACACACACACATGTGCCGTAAATTTTTTGGGACTTTTACTATAATTCGCAAAGTGCTTTATATGAACTCTCGTTTTAGATTGAATGTTTCTCGTTTTAGTTTAAATTGAATATTTCTTGTTTGAAATGTTTCTTTATTCTTAAATATAATGTTTCTTTATTTCAAATACACAAATAGATTACAGATTTCAGTAATTTACAATTAATCCGATGGCAGTTAAAAATTCGAAAGATCATACATGTAACTTACACTCAACTACAAAAGAAGCAATTATCGCCATTTTACTAAAAAAAAATAATAAGTTTAGCCGGAGGACAATAATCCGATTATTATTGCATAAGATTGGACAATAATATTTATATATTATGAGAACCTTTTGTAATGTTTTAAGACCCTTAACTTTGAATTAATTTATGTTTTGTAATATGTTGCTTGGGCAGTCTTCCCCTAGCTTTCAAACTGTACACTTGTGAATAAATTTCTATATACTGTTTACGGCCTTGTGTTTAAAGCAGCCACAGTGTCGATTATAGACCAACAGACTTTAAATTAATGTAACCCGTACCGAAATTTACGGGGTTATAATATTATTTTAAACGCAAAACCGAGAGTTCATATAAAGCACTTTGCGAATTATAGTAAAAGTTCCTGACGTCAAATTTCTTCCGGTTATATTCTTACCAAAGTTGGGGCTGGGGTATATAGCAATCAGCCTGTCTGTCCGTCCGTCTATTGTCAACCTGTCTGCCAGGACTAATTTCTTCAACATTTGTTGGATTTACTTCAAACCTTGTAGAATACTTGATCATGATGGTATGCATAATTCACCATGTGAAGTATTTTTTTTATCCGAATTATGCCCCATCGATCACCTTATACATGTAAACCCTTTTCTGGCTTTGCGGTCATAAACATTTCGAGTACGATTATCGTATCGTTAGACTGGTCCCCTGTCCTTTATCTGTTTGGCTCTAAGATACCCATATGTTGCAAGGGAGAGGACCAGCCTATATTATCGTACCCAGACTCAGAATTCAACCAATCAAAACACTAGATTGGTGTTTCGAGCACTGAGTAATGTTTTATGGCCGATATTTTCTCTTAGACGAAAGGATTCCATAGTTAGACATACATGTACAACAACTTGTGGTGGCATGTTCCATTGTACTATTGCTTGTGAAAAAAAAAATATTTGTAACTTTCTTTTGAGGTGGATACTTTCCGAAATGATAGTTATGTGAGGAAACTAATTTTACTTTATTTTGGTTAAAACGGACAATCTATAATTTACGAATATTTTACAGTAAAGCGACTTCGAATGAAGGTTGTAAAGAATCAATTAAATTCATTGGTAAACACATTTCATAAAGTGTGTTATTTCATAACGGTCACTTTAGATTAATCATAGTAAATGTGTCAATATAACATTTAAAGCCTGAAGCTAAGATACATATTTTACAAGTTCGTTCTGCAACTTTTCTCCGGTCATATCAAATACACACATAATTTAATTGATAGATGGATTGATCTTTACCCAGTCAAACTTATCGTAATTCTCTATGATAAATTAATTCAATTAATTATATAATTACTGTTTATAACATGACCCCAACACACTATGTTGTTATAACAACTTTACTTGGTATTTAAAGAAAGATAATTTTTTATTCAAGGACTCCGTTTGGATATATTATGTTTGGTTTAAAATAACTAATTTGTAACACTGATATTTTATATTTGGACTTTAATAAATGAATTTGGACTTTACCAATTTGTTTATGTTTATTGAATTGGACTGCCGACTTAGATGTGAATGAACTGTGATATATTCCAATCCATTATCTAAAACCCAATATCTCATATATCGGTATCGAATCATACCAGTTCGTATCTTGTAGTACAATAACAGCCGACTACAGATACAAAAGCTAGTTTCCCCAGCTTCAACACCATCCCAGAGACGGGATCCCACTCAAAGCCATTCCGGCAATGTTTATCAAATTCTTTCTTGATAGTTATGTGATTTTCTTGTTCTAGTATGAAAATATTATTCATACTCCTATCTATAATAGAACTTCTTATCCATCGTTAAAAGCGTCTAAAATTCGATTTTTTTTTGTTTGAATAAATAGATTAAGGAATATGATTATAATCAGTGATTTTTTTTTTTTTAAATATAATTTACATAGCAAAAAAGGGCTAAAATATTATAGAAATTGTGTTACCTCAACCTTATCTGATAAAGTATGTAATAATTTCAAAAATTATTTCTTTTTCGCCGATAGGTTACTGATCGATGTCTGGCCAATATTTCTTCCAATATCTGACGACGTTAGATGGTGAAGGGTAATCTTACAGACGACCATCATACATATGTTAAACCATAGATGTATACATCTATGGTTAAACGATGTCTGTTTTCAATTGGATAACTTCTTATCAACGATTGTCTGCAATCTCCTTAAAGTGGGAATTACTGTATGACTTCATTGAGCTGAATATGTAGTACAGCTACTCTTTTCGCAAAAAATCTTAAAAAGTACTCGTAATTCATGAACATTTTTTATCGTAAGATTTTTTGTGAAAAGAACCCCAGGCTGGCCCCTTCCCTTAAACATCATTACGATTTATAGAATAGAAATTCCGTTTAAGTTCATGTCAAAACATGATCGAGAACCATGATGACACGAAATTGTTTAGCAGGAGACAACGGCAGATGGGTTTAAAAATTCCACATATAATATGTAGCATCAAGATCAGCATTACTCTGTATAATATTCACCGAATGCTGCCACAAATATATTAGATGCGAAAGAACTCAGTGAATATAAGGATTACCTGAATTTGACGATCGCAATACTGGTATACTGGTGGTATACAAATTTATTCCAGTATTGTCTTCCAGTATTGTTGGTTTTTTTTGTGATTGTGTATTGTATAATGATCATATTAAGATATAAGATGGCACGACTTTTCGACACATATTAGTAATAGAGAACAAAATTGAATAACCAGATTATTCAAAATTGTAAAAAAAAAGATATGTTGAACTATTGTCTTTTTTTTTTTTTTTTTTATTCAACAATATATTGCACGCTGTTAACAATTTACCTCACTTGTTTTTTAAGATATCAAGAAGCACTAATATCAATATCATTTTGCTGGATTATAGTTAAATTGTGCATCTTAATGTTCATACACAGTAGTTGCCATGAATGTCAATTTTACTTCTTCTTGTCGTTCCCCATATTAGTGACAAACTTGAATCAATTTATTATTGACTTGGGACAGGCACATGCAGAATGTGGTGGGGTCAAACATGCTTGCGAGTGCCCCCCCCCTTCCCCCCCCCCCCCCTTCCACCTCCTAACCTGGGACTATTCAAAGTTACACTTAATAGAAGGGGGGACATTTTCAGTGTTAGAATAAAAAAAGTATTATGAAATTGAAATAACTCTAAAAATATAAGATGTTAATAGAAACCGAAAAAAAAATTATTGTCCTGTCTCTATTTCTCATCTGATTAGATATTAATTAAACAAATAACTTATAACGCCTCCATTCCTTTTTAAAAGTGTCATTTTCTATCAGCTCTCACTTACTTCAGCCTGGGACTATTATACTAACAGTTAGTATAATAGTCCCAGCTTCAGCAACAGGAAATACTCACTTGAATTAATTCTCAAGTAGATCTACCTGGTTGATGGATATATAATCATACCTAATATATCATGTACTGTGTTACAACTCTAGATTCTACTGAAGAGGAAAGCATGGTAACACTAGGCCACCGAAAGATGAATTTTTATTTCAGTCTAGATGGACGAGTGCATGGTTTAGAACGCTGGACACAGTGCAGGCGTTGTTGTCACGATATCCCAAATATAGCATGAGTTCGAATCCCGGCGAGGGAAGAACAAAAATTTGCTTCCGCAAATTTGCAGATTTAACATTGTTGTGCTGATATTTAGAGTAATTATGAATATAACATGTGTTTCAGCCGTGTATCACCTTAAATGGTGACCCAATAGATGGATATGTCGTAGAGTTGTCACTTGTTTAGACGTACGAGAGTTGTCTCTTGTTTAGACGTACGAATTTGAACATCTAACATTGTTGGGCTGAATTTGAGACGAATTATCTATATATTATGGTGTTAGTTAGCCCTGTATAACCACGTGTTATCCGATGGAGAATGTCTGTCATAAAGTTGTCACATGTTTAGACACATGTATATATACTTTAATTCCTTAAGTTTTTCACGGTAGGTCTTGTCACCGCCGAACACCACCGCACACCACCGAACACCCCAAAATAATCTAAAACTATAACTTAAAAAAAAACAATATTTTATTATGTTATCTTATCTATTTCACGTATTTTAGTAAAAAGGTTAACAAATAAAAAGGAAACGAGACCAATTAATATAACACCCAAAAGAGTAGAACAGTCATCAACACTGCAAAACACCGCCGAACACCCATAATTATACTTTTTTATCATCTTTTTATAATTTATTTTAACTTTTGTTGTAATTAAGTAAAAAGATTAACAAATAAAAGGAAATGAGACCGAATTTTAACATCGTACAGAATAGGAGAGTAACCGACCACACTGAACACCGTAAAACACCGCCGAACAAGAAGCATAGTTTTTTTTTAAATTTTTTTGCTATTTATTTTGTCTACTGGTTATAATTTAGTAAAGAGTTTCAACAAGTGTTATAGAAGGTTTGATAGGTTTAATAATGAAGTAATAAGATAACAAATAAAAGGAAATAAGAACAAATATTTACATCGAAAAAAAATAAGAGTCGCTGAAAACATTGTAAAAAATAGAGATGATAAGTTCTTTTGATGGAAAGTTTTCAGTGGTCATCAAAGCTAAATCAATCGCCAAAAAGCCATGCCAAAGAAAACGCCCGACAAATGAAAGGACAGCCAAGAGATGAACAATAAAACTGATTTTAATATTGTAAATTTTTGTAATATATATGCAAGATTACTGTAATAAATATTTTTAAAGAAATATAACTTTTATTTGTTTGTTAGAAATTAAGGCAGTAACAGGAAGGCGAAATTGAACTACAGAATGACAAAACAGACCCTAAAATGACATAAATATGGATCTCCTGTAGTTGGTGATCGCAATACTGGTATAAAAATTTTGTACCAGTATTGTGACTTTTTTCTTTAAAAACAACAATACTGGTACATTATTGATATACCAGTATTGTAGTTGTATTGTTCACTATACTTTAAGGTGTAGAATGAAAAATGAAATTTAAGCAAAATTAGATATTAAAGATCAAAGGGAGATTAAAATGAACTCAAAAAGATTATAGAGGATAATTGTGAAATCAATTAACAACCAGTTAAAAATAATTACTATACTTGTACAAATAAACAAAAATTATTGTAATTAGTTCATCTTATTCAAACAATTGATAATTATATAAATAATTGCTAATAATTTTATCATATTTCTATATTTTATTTAATTCAATTTAGATAAAAAAAAATAAAGCTTTATTATCTGAGTTATTATTTAATAAATTCAAGCAAATTGTTACACTATAACACTGTAAATTCAGCATTTACATGTATGCGATCGTATATTTTTTACAGATATTTAATACATGTATACTAAGATTCTAAGCATTTGTTTGTCTTTATTTTCTTATCAATCTTTCACAATAAACATGATAAAAGATATCAATATCCATTAAACATAAAAAGTTGCTTAATAGGGGAACCTGATTATAATCAAATTAACTTGTTTGTCTACATGATTGTTAAGGGTAGTTAAAGCAGTTGATTCAGAACCATGGGCAATACAATTTGTAGCAGATATATCTACTGGTACAAATACTCAAATACTAATACTAGACAAGCACTCCTACAGTAAGAGAGCCGTACAGGTGTTATCTAAACAAGCTTGTAATCTAGTAAGCGTAAGAGAAAGTCCACAGACTGAATGCATAAATATCAATATAGGAAGTGGGGGTTGCAGAAATGCCATCTGAAGAAGAAATAAACAATACCAATGCTGATGATACAGTAGCTATAACAGCATTAATGTCAATATAAAATTCACTAAAATATACTATTGAAACTTGGAAATAGAGAGCTGGAAGAAAACATAGAAGAAAGTAAAGAGTTTGTTAAAATGCTGAGACAGTACGGTTCCCTTATGAAAAAAACATCAGAAGATTTAACACTTTCTTTGATTACAATCACAGCTAGTGTACCATCAATGGCATCATCAGTTAAACATGCAATCCTTCCATATAAAATTGTCATGTCATATGATAATATCATTATGCATATACATGTATATGTGACACCTTTAATAAAAGATTAATTACCTATATATATGTATTGTTTATTTAAAAAAAACCCACAATACTGGTACAATACTGGAATACAATACTGGTACAAAATGTTTATACCAGTATTGTGCACAATACTAGTATACCAGTATTGCGATCACCAACTACAGGAGATCCATAAATATATATATTGAACAAAATAAAAAAGAATTCATCTGCCCAGAACCAAAAAAATACCTTAAATAATTATATTGAAATAGACATTGAATCATATGTATAATAAACAGACTTTCACAAACGCTGTATGTATTCTCCGTTTAATTATTCTTTGAAATTGCAATAAAAAATCAACAAATTCAACAGTTTTCTGCTTTAATTGTAACACATTATTGTTTTTTTCCATAGTTTTAAATCACTGTTGGGGTGTTCGGCGGTGTTTTGCGGTGTTCGGTGGAGTTCGGTGGTGTTCGGCGGTGAAAAGACCTACCCAGTTTTTCATATCAATTTATGAAAGTTGAGACATTTCCTTTGATCTTTAATCTCAGTTAAAATTAATATTGTTAACATTTTTTTTTATTCCACTACTTCTCTAAAAACCTTATACAAAGTAACGCTCATCTTGGTGCTACATTCTACAGAGTTATTACACTGTTGTTTTCGAACGCAACTGTCAGCTACGTAATTTTTCAGAACGCAAATTATTCATTTCCGGTTCCGATTCTTTGTTGTTTGTGTTTGTAGCGTTTTTTTTTTTCCTTTACTCGTTTGGGATATGGATGATAAAAAGAAATCATTGAACACAGAAGAAGACGAAGACAGCGACAATAGTAGAAGAGCAAGTAGACGAAAAAAAGCAAAAGTAATTGTTAAACATTTTGTAACCTGCATGCGGTTTTTGCGTGCATGTTATACAACAGCATCGATGCGGCCAGAAAAATACATGTAGTTCTCGCCGACCATAGTATTTTTTATTTAAGACATGTTTGTCACAACTTCAAAAAGAAACATTGAAACGATAATCAAACTTGAATTATAGTTATTGAGCAGGTACTCTCAACTTTTGATTGCATCTGCAGATTTAAATCAGCTCAACTTGCTCAAGTCTTGAGTCAAGAAACTGTCAAATTATCCCCCTTTGATTTTTATTAAAAACAAATTTCTGTTTCTCAGTACTTATGATTGGTTTTAGACAATGTTATATTACATCATTTTTGCATTTGTTTGGGATAAAATCTGTCAGTACATTGAGCAAAAAAAAGTGATGAATTACTTTTGTTGGATAATTTCCATGTCACTGCTCAAATCATAGATGTAGGATGTTAATGTCAAAATTTATATATTTCTGTATGTAATGTTGAATAATGTACATAGAAATAGAGACAGATACTTCAAAAATGTCAATCAGATGCAATGACCTTGTCAGTTGACGCATGTAAATGACCTAAAAAATCAGCCTCTAGAATAGTTAAGTTTTCTGGTAACGATATGATTCAAAAGTATTACAGTATAAAGTGCAATATGAAACATTGCAGACTCATTTAACCCTAAACTGATTTTCCCACATTAATTCAGCCAGATCTATTGTGTATACTCTTAATACATGTAAAAACAGTAATATGAGGCAGGTATTACAGCTAAAAGAGGTGAAGTCTTTTAGCTACAAACATGACAAATGTAGCTACAATGTACATGTATGTTAAACAGTCTTACTTTCTTCAAAATTAAAAGTAGTGAAACAATATTGATTCTTGTTCATGTTGTTACTAAGGAAGTAATTTTTGTCTCGCCTTGACGGAGTCAAAAAGCGAGACGTAGGTATGCTGTTTCCGGTGGCGGCGGTGGCGTCGTCAACAACATGAACAATGTATTAGTTTGTGATTAGGTCTAGTTTATGGTGAACCACAATTGGTAGGTCAATCATATTAGGTATGCAGTTGTATAAGCATTAGCACATCTCATTTCCATGGAAAATATTTGGCCCCACCCCCTCAGTCATGGTCTATTGACTTTGAAACTTTTGCTTATTTTACATGTATTAGTTTGTGATTAGGTCAGTTTATGGGGAACCACTAGGCCAGACTTAAAAATATTTCTGTTTGCCCAAACCCTACCCACCAGTCTCATGTGTGGGTAGGTAGATAGGGAAATTCTTTCTTTTTTTTACTTAAGAGAAAAAAAGGGGAACAAATTATTTTACCTTGTAAACAACTTTCAAAATGAAAGACTATTATAGAGTTTTGTATAAATTGTCAGACAAATATATGCCAGGATCTATATGTACAGTAGTATAAAGATCTTTTCTATTAACAGTTTTTTTTCAGCATTCCACCTCAATGTTCACACTTTTTTCTGAATGTTTACATTGTAAATACAGACACACATTTTAAACGAGTTTATACTCAGTACTACTAGAGAAAAATATTTCCCTGAAATAAGAAAAGAGATCACTGATAAAATCACACCTACAAAATGGAACTGCACCTTCACGAACAAAACTGTGATAGTGCAATTGCTTATAGACTGTTCAAAATATAAGGAGCTGTTTAATAACTGTGAAAAATTCTAGGAAAATATTGAAAACAAAACCAGAAATATGTTATTCCAAATGCATATAGAAAGATTGAAAATTATGGACAACAAATAGCAAGACATATATTGCTGAATTTGCACATACCTATATATATACATATATCTCAAAATGGAGGAAATGACAAACAAATGAAAATAGTGATTATCATAAGTGACATATATATATACCGACACAGAGTCTGTCATATAACAATTGTAAGAAATGTAAAGAAGCTCTGGACAAATATTAAAAGCTATGAAAATGAAATTAAATAATTAATAAAAAGGTCCCTGTAAATATGCCATGCATGATACTTTTATTGTTTTATATTTATATGTGCTGTACATATGTTGGAAAAAACGTTTTTATTTTATTCTTTAAAATTTTTAAGTTAAGGAAAAACTCCATATATATTTGGAGGGTCTCCTAATTAAAGGAGGCTCATACTAAGAAGAAGTTTATTTGAATACAAAATTCAAATACAAAACACTTGAACAAAACACTGTTGACAGAACTTCTGTCAGAATAATATCATTTTAATCAAATTTTAATGCTGAATCAAATTCCTGAACAACTTGGATTGGTTCCTCAAAATCGGGCTCAACAGTCAGAGACAGTCACACAAATTTCATCAGTTTTGTAGCATGAAATCGTCATCACACACTCTATCAAACACCTCTTTCCATGTTTTTGCGTTTTCAAAACGATAGAATTTGTTGGAAACTACAGGGTTTGATTTTAATCCAACCTTTATTTGTACTAGACGGTAACATGTTGTTTTTCATCCGTATCAATTGGAGGCTTTAATACATAACACAAATTGTCCTGTGATAAAGCGCGGTCAGATCGGATCAGGTTATTCTATGCAACAAACTGAAGACGGATACGGATACGACAAAACTCCGCCAAAAAAAACACATCGCGAATTTTGATTAAAAAAAGATTTTGACTCTGGTGCTTTTTTATGGGTCGGTCGGGTTAGGGCAAACCGACCTATTCTTTTTTATGGCCCAAGCAAGCTATAACAGGCCCTGACATATGATAACAAAATGTAAAACAATTCAAACAAGAAAACCTTGCTGTGCTTGTACTGATTTTGTGTCAAAAACTCATCATGCTCATTGACAATGATGGATGTATACCCCATATCCTTTCTTTTCTATACATGCTATATATTAAACAAGTTGATTTAGGTAAAACTCTCTTTCAGTTGAGTGGTGTTGAGTGAATCTCAGTGAAACAAAGTGATTCCTTGGTATATTCTTTATTCATTGATATTTCTTATTTGGAACCCTGTCATGGAATACCTATTGCATCTACTGAGAGATATTAAAGAGTGAGGGACATACAATCGTTAGCATTTCCTTTGAAAAATTCTCCACCAATATTGAATTTTATTTGAATCACATTGCATGTACTGTACATGTATGTCAGATGTAGACAAACATTAATCATTGTTAATCATGTTAAGTATGTAGTAACTACGTATACAAACAGATATATATATTTCTCTAATTCTTCGTCAATTTATCCCTTTCTGCACCCATTGTATAAAAAAAATTTAATCAACGTGTGGTTCGTTTGTTCTCAGTTCTTCATTGGTTTAAATCCGATTATGACGTCGAATTTTCTTGCTTTCCTCTGAATTTCCTATTGTGACGGCATGAACAAAGGCGACCATGCCTGATGACGTCACATAGAAAGAACACATCTTTTTGCAGATCATTCGAAAAGAAGGAATAAATGTGCCTGCGTATTGTTTGAAAATCATTAGAGAAACAGATTTCACCACCAAATCTCGTGTAATACGATATTTATCCACTCTCGACAGTTTAATTTTAAATATTTAAAAACGCTTGGCGAGCCTAGCGTTTTAAATTTCAAAATTTAACTGTCTCGAGTGGAAAAATATCGTATCACACTCGATGCAGTGGTAGAATCTATATATATACAAGTCTAAATTGAAAACAACGTTCAAACCTATGATTGTGTTGGATAAAAACCGCAATTTATATATATATATATATATATATATATATATATATATATATAAACTCATGCTATTTCTAGGAAGGTGAACCCTATATACATGTAGTTTGATAGTTATTCAATCTGCTTCTTTGTTTTAAGATCTGTATGTTGATAGTTTGCTTTTTGTATTTTTATATACACTGTACATGTACATGTATTTATGAATTTTTCTTTAGGTTGAATACAAAGAAATGGATGAACAGTTGGCTAACATATCTGAAGATGAATATTACTCTGAAGAAGAAAAGAAAGACAAAACAGTGGAGAAAGAAGTTAAAGATGTGAAAGAAGTAAAGGAAGTGAAAGAGAAAGTAGAAAAACCTGCTCCAGTCAAATCAGAAACTGATCCAGAAATTCCAGATAATGTTAGTGAAAATGATGACCCTACAGGTAACTATAATGATTTGATTTGATTTTTGTGTTTTTAATGCCACTTTTAAGCACCGCTTTTGGGTTATTTCGTGGCGGCCAGTTTTTATTGGTGGAGGAAGCCAGAGTGCCGGGAGAAAACCACGACCTTCGATAGGAAAACCGACAATCCTGTAACTATAATGCTAGTGTATCTTTCAAATCAGGAAAGAATTTCGACAATCATTTCAAGATAACCAAATGTGTGGAAGTTTTTGCTTGTGTCTAATTTTCATTGTATGCAATCAACCAGGAAATTTATTCTAAACAAAAATTTCACTGTCTATTAAAATGTGTTGTACACAGCTGTAAAATTGAACACTGATTTAACTGCCCATTCTAAGACCAAAATTTTTAACAGCAAATAAAACTCAATGCAAAAATAACATATAAATGTAGGTATGTTAGACAATGAATATGATTAAATATTATCATTAGGGAAACTAAATGTACATGATGTATGCTGTTCTTTTCAAATCAGAAATTAAAACCAACAGACTTCAACAAGCCAGATTATGTTAGTGGAAGTCATCTCTGATAACATTGGTAGAAATGATGATCTTTTAGGTAACACTGTGCTCAGAAATTGAGCCTGACATTGAAAGCACTGCCACTATTTATTTTTGGACAATAAGACTCTGCAAAATTGAAATATCATCTATATGCACTATAAACCAGTAAAAGTCTGAAATGGTCTTTATCTGTACTCGACTGTACTGATTTTTACTCGACCAGTCTGAATTGGTGTACTCCATATTAACCGACTGTAGTCGGAACCATACTTAACAGTCTAAACCTGTTCTCGACCTTTACTAGACCAGAACTTAACCATTTTGTAAGTGTCTGAACTATTCTCAACTAAGTCTGAACCATGCTCGACCTAGTCTGAACCATTCTCAACATGTTATTAAAAGGTCTGTCATATATATGTGATGCTATCAATTTCCCCATTGTACCAATTTCTTAATATATACCTTGTATACTGTAAATACTATTGACATTTCCCTTTTTCTAGGGCTTAACCTGGTTTTATACTTGCGTTTTTCTTTACCATCTTCCTAAAATATTAAATTTATGCAAGTCATGTTGTATTTCCAATTTTATCTTGCTACTGAAATACCATTTCCAAACATCACTTGTATATATGGTGATCTGATATCACATTTTGTCTATAATTTCTGCTACAGGTCTTGAGGGAGCAGCATTCCAGAGTCGTGTCCCCTTTGATAAGATGACATCACAAGAGGCTGCATGTTTTCCAGACATTGTTCAGGGTCCTCCACAGTCACAGAAAGTTTTCTTATACCTTAGAAACAGAATAGTAAGTTTGTACAATGGTCTTAAATAAAAATCAAATCTTCAACAAATATTTCAGAGTTATATAAACTTACCATGCTTACTACTCAGATGCTTGATTCCCATGAAATACTAAAAAGCTGATATGATCATGTTGATCAAACATTTATTATGATAACTTATTTAAGAATTTATTACAAAAAGGCAAATTTAAAACTGATGCTTTGTGTTTCCTATCTTAAGATCTAGAGTAATAAATATTTTAGTTTTTGTTTAAATTACTAAACACAAATTTTAACATGTTAGTTTTGAAAATATTTATATTCTTGCAATTGGTTCCTTTTTTAGCTCACCTGGCCCAAAGGTCCAAGTGAGCTTTTCTCATCACTTGGCATCCGTCATTGTCGTCCCGTTACTTTTACAAAAATCTTCTCCTCTGAAACTTCTGGACCAAATTTAACCAAACTTGGCCACACTTACCATTAGGGTATCCAGTTTAAAAAATGTGTCCACAGCCTGCCAACCAAGATGGCCGACATAGATAAAAATAGAACATAATGGTAAAATGCAAGTTTTGTTTATTATTTTGAAAACCGTTATAAATAGAGAAAATCTGACAAAGAAATATGTTCAAAATGTTGAGCTCTACCAATTGTTTTTTGACGTCAAAACTGTCAGGCAACTTCTTGTAGGAGTTATTGTCCTTAAATGACAAATTTTACCATTTATTTTCATTTTTGCCTATCATCTTGAAAACTATAATAGAAAGAGAGAAACTTTTAAGTTGCAAAAATGATAGGAAAGACAGAATCTATGAATAAGTATGCATGGTCAAATCATTTTGCGTTTTTGCCTTTTATCTTAAATTTATAATAGACAGATAGAAACTTAAATAAGAAAATATAATCAGCAAGACAAGATCTACATTTAAGACAATATGGAGGAAATTTTCAAATGACTCCTTATTGGAGTTATTGCCTTTTAATGACGATTTTTACCAATTTTTTGTGTTTTGCCTTATATGAAAAAAATTATAATGGATAAATAGAAACTTTAAATGACAAAAATGATCAGCAATGCACGATCCACCAACAAGTCAAATTTTGCCAATATAGTTAGCAGGCTGTCACTCTTCATAGGAGTTATTGCCTTCAATGAGGATTTTTTTACCCTCTTTTGTGTATTAGCAAAAAATAAAGAAGATAGAGAGAAACTAAACAGACAAAATGATCAGCAATACAAAATCAATAAAAAAGAGAGTTTTGTCATGAATTATTGTCTACAATGTTGGAGAGAGTCCATTGTTGAATATGCACATAGACCTAGGTGAGCGACACAGGCTCTTTAGAGCCTCTAGTTTTATTTGGAAGCAAAATTATCTGTGAACATGCTAAACGTAAGTGTAAAAAGGTTTACAGAAAAAAACAATTACTGTTTAAAGTTTTATTTATAAAAAATAATATATTTCTCTTTCAGCTTCAGTTGTGGTTAGATAATCCTAAACAACAAGTCACATTTGAGAATGCACTTCCGCAGATAGAACCTCCATATAATAGTATGTACAAGTATACAAATATCAACATTTGAGACTTCACTTCCCCAGATAGAACCTCCATATAATAGTATGTACAAGTATACAAATATCAACATTTGAGACTTCACTTCCCCAGATTAGTATACCAAATGACTAGAAAATTGCTTATTCAGCGTAAAATTGTACAACTATGCTCAAACAGCAAAAGTAACATCAAAGGTAGAAAAATGGTATAGATTATGAATAAATAAGCTGGTCATTGATTATAACAAGTTTTAAAACTCTCATTTATTTTCATTCCAAAAAGGTACAAATCTGAAATCCAAGACAGAGGTTCCGAAAAATACTTGTGTTGTGCAGAGTTATGCTGAATTTATTTTATAATACAGTCGAAATATTAGATTTACAATACAAAAAGATAAGGACAACTTTCTAACAGATATATGGAAATGAAAAATCATGTTTTTGCTGCTGCTCACGTGCACCAGAACTTTAATCAGATATACTAAGAAGAAATGTTGTTTATATAATATTTTAGGTGATGGTCCACTGGTAATGAGAGTACATGCTTACCTTGAAAGATTTGGATTCATCAATTTTGGAGTCTTCAAAAGATTAAAGCCTTTACCTTGTAAGTATGAAAGTTAGAAAAATGAAACTCTTTTATGCCATTTGTATGCTGGTGTTTGTTGTCTTTAATAAATTGATATCAGTGCATATGAAAAAAATGTCTGCTGGCTTGTTTTTACTTAAATAAAAAAAAAAAAAAAAAAAAATAAGTTGACATAAATAGCAACAAACTTTTATTTGAAAATGGGAGACAACTTTTATCTCTTGAAAACTTGAGACTAACTATATTGTATTAAAGTGTAATTAATTATAGCTAGTGCTGTGCTTATGTCATTTATATACTGATTTCTGAATCAACTGAAATATAGAATTTGAAAAAAACCAAGAAAAGATATGTAAAAAACATATGCATTTATTTTTATAGCCAAAAAGCATGGAAGAGTGATTATTATAGGAGCTGGTATTGCTGGATTAGCAGCTGCTAGACAACTAATGTCCTTTGGAATGGAAGTTGTAGTTTTAGAGGCTAGAGTAGGTTCCATTCTCAATTTTATCATATAAATAAGAAGAAGTGGTATGAGTGCCAATGAGACAACTATCCATCCAAGTCACAATGTGTAAAAAGTAAACAATTATAGGTCAAAGTATGGCCTTCAACACGGAGCCTTGGCTCACACCGAACATCAAGCTATAAAGGGCCCCAAAATGACTAGTGTAAAACTATTCAAACAGGAAAACCAACGGTCTAATCTATATAAGAAACGAGAAACACTTATGAACCACACCAACAAACGACAACCACTGAACAACAGGCTCCTGACTTAGGACAGGTGCATAAAAATTCTATGATTATTTCAACTGATGTTTGCTTTATGTTCAGTGACAAATATTTCATGCTTGTTCAGGTTGAGACCTAATTACGGGGTAACAATAAAAAATACAATAGTAAAATAAAATATTGTAGACTAGAAATTTTTTCAAGGATGTGATGCTTCAAAGATAAAAAAATTTAATTTGCAGACATACAAAAACCACTAACGAACTAAAGAAACACTTATCTGATCTTCACTCAGCCCAGAAGTTACAAGCAAAATATTTATAAAAATGTTGAGTGACTTTAAAAGACAAATGATTCATCAAATGCCTATAAATGAACAATATGATACTATTACTGCAGGAATATTAAATAGGCTTAAACCAGCTTTTCATTGTGTACAATTTTGATTTAACAACAGGTTCATGTAGCGATCAGATAACTTTGTTATTTTTATATTTTCATACAATATCAAATATATTTTTAATTAATTGTAGGATAGAGTTGGTGGAAGAATTGCTACATTCCGTAAAGGGAACTATGTCGCTGATTTAGGGGCCATGGTTGTTACTGGACTAGGTGACTATGAAATCTTGTTGATGAATAATTGTATTGTATAACGGTATTAAGAAAGCTTTTTTACATAACTTTGAAAGAAAAAAATATGAGTTGTGAATTCAGCAGATCCCTGAGCTATTTTGGTAATTTATTTTGCATGGAAAAATTAGATTAATATGCTGGTGATAAAACCATAGATTATCATGGTATGCATAAATTTACTTTGTGCTGCTATATGGATTTTTTGTAAAATTATTTTCATAATTGTAAAGATATCAAAAAGAATATATGGTTAATACCAATTGTGACACGATTTTTAAAGATTAAAATTACAAAAGTGTAACCTTTCATCATAATCTTTTATTAGGAAAACAGATTGGAAAATAATGGTCAATTTTACTGAATGCTTAATGACTTAAGGTCAGAGCAAGTTTTTTTTAATTATGTCCACTTACTTCAGTTCTGTATAAGTACAAAAAACTTACTGCACAATGAAGAAGGAGAATGTATTTGATTACTTTATTTTTAAGGTGGTAACCCAGTTACAGTATTAAGTCGACAAATCAACATGGAACTACATAAAATTAAACAGAAATGTCCATTGTATGAAACCAGTGGTGGAACTGTAAGTCAGCGAGAGATATCATCATGCTATTTTCTTCTGTTTAATAACAAAAATGGATAGGCATATAAAAAAACTTACTTTCTGGTCTTTTCATATTTCTCAAAATATTTATTGATGTAATCAGTATATGCTGACTGTCATTGAATTACAGAACAGCTAATACTGATAAAAGATTTTGATCCAGTCTAAGGTATTTTCAACTGAAGATTTCAAAATTGGAACTGGTTCTTTGATTATCAGGTTAAACCTGATATTTAGTCCAAGCAATGACTTGTTGGCTTAAAATCAGGTGTTTGTGTCTCATAACATGGCTTTCTTTGAACCATTTGAACAGTAAAAAGCCCATTCATTTCACAAGTTGATTTAGGCAAAATAACAGTTTTAGTGGTGATTTATAACAGTGAAAGTAATGTGAGTCATTTGTGAGTGAATTATTCTGAAATCTCTCTCTGTATATTTAGTTGGTATTCTTTGACAGGGAAAAAATATAAGGGTTACTCTGAGAAAAGAAAGAGTGATTTTTGTGGCACCTTTTATGTATGGTATGCAGTCTTATCCGATATGTCATCAAAATATGTTCATTTGATATTATTTGTGCAAATATCACTTTTTTAAACTAGAATTTATGAAAGGTATATTTCCAATAGAGATTTCAAGTTGTTCTTAAATGAAGATATAAATGATTTGCCTGTGTGTTCATTTCAAGGTGCCAAAAGATAAAGATGAAATGGTTGAAAGAGAATTTAACAGACTTTTAGAGGCTACATCTTATTTATCACATCAGATGGACTTTAATTTGGTAAATGGAAAACCAGCATCCCTTGGTCAGGCATTAGAAGTAGTTATCAGGTTAGTTAGATTTGTGTTGTAGTTGATGTCATATTTTTTATACAGCTTTATTTATTATGGTGTGTTTTGTTGAATTCCATAAGAGGATATTATGTCTTTTTTACCCTTTCGACTATCATCACTATATGTTATCGCCAGAATAGTCTCTTAATTTTTCTTCAGATTCCATTCCAATTTGGATGAAGGGTTCCAGTCATGAAAACCTCAGAAAAAATGGAGAGACATTTTCTTAGAAGAAAGGGGGAGGGGGAGGCTTGTATGAATATCCCAAATTTATGTCAGGCCGAACAAAACATGTATTTTTTGCTCCATGTTGAAGGCCTCATTGTGACTATGAGATGAAGAACAGCAATAAAAGCACTGTTCCTTTGCTTTATGTTAGTTTTTTTGCTGTGCATGTACTGGTTTTGTGCAGGCATGGGGCGAATTACATTGCAATGTAATGCATTATATTACAATTACTTTGACCATACCATGCATTATATTACAATTACAATTACATGCATTTATCAAAGTAATGCATTATATTACAATTACTTTTGCAAAGTAATGCCATGAATTACACATTACATTTAAAAATTTTATTAAGTGAATAGAAAAATTGAACATTTTGAAAAAAATACTAGAAGTCACAAAAGATTCTAGCATATGCAGTAACTGTTCCATGAATTGAATATAAGTATACATGTAAAAAGTCTATTTAATTCGACCTTTACAATTTTAATTATTTTAACTTAATGTTGACTTTACTTTTATAAATATACTTTTTGTTGTTTTTTTTAATTTTAAACGAAATATTTAATTACTGTGAATTACTTCCCTAATTATAAAATAAACATATATATACCTTAATTAATGAACAATTGTCTAAATGGTGAAAGTATTGATTGTAAAGCAAACTAATTAGTGTTTTATAACAAAGTTTAATTATCTTTTATTTAAGCAAGACAAGATATTTTTGATCTAATGACAACAATACAGTTATGCTTTTCAAATATCAATCTTTTTATGCAGGGAAATGTATGAAATAAGATGAAATAAAGAATATATTCTAATGATTTACGTATTCTTAGTTAATCAAAAAATCTTAAATTTGGTTTAGTTAAAACTCCAACAATATGTTAAAGATGTAGTATGTGAAAAAAGTAATGACATGTAATGCCATGTAATGCATGAAATTACACAACTTTTTGCTAAAGTAATGCATTATATTACAATTACATGTAATGCACAAATTGCTGCATTGCAGTTACTTGGAAAAATGTAATGCATTACCATGCATTACAATTACAAATTTGCATTAACCCATGCCTGGTTTTGTGTCATGGATGGATACCTCATATCCTTTGTATTTCTATGTTATTGTACATATTTTTTTTTTCATTTTCTTCCACACTTTTTGTCATTGCTAGTTCTTGGAGTTGAATGAATCCAGTCTGACTCAAACCAGCAAGTATTTCAAATTCCTGTCAACTACAAACGCAAGTGGATAGTGGGGGCTGGTTTTAGTCAGTCTGATGAATCCATCTTGATGAAATTATACCATAATGTTAACCCCCATGTGCACCTGACTTTTGAATTTCTGAAAGTTCCTGCCATTGCCATGGAGACAGCAATAATGTGAAAAATGGAAAAAATGTTCCAAATCTAATGACGCTTTGTAGAAATGTTATTTGTTATGAGTAAATGTGCCATCCATCTTTGGAATTTTAGAAATGGCTCTATTTCTATGGAAACAGCAAACATATGAAAAAAATGAAAAAATGTTTTGAATCTTTATGAAATTTTACAGTATTAACTTGACCTGTTATATATATATATATGTGCCATCAGACTGCAGTTTTCAAAATGGCTGTCGATGTCATGGAAAGATTTCTGGATGACATCTGCTTTTGATTGCAATTATAATTCTAGCATCTTTTATTGACGTTTTGTTTCATTTTGACATACATGTAGTACCCTATGTGAATTAAGGTGTTTAAGAGAGGTAAGCAGATCCTGTTCCGCTAGGGGCACCAGTTATATTATAAGAATAATACTTATTACATTCAATTTTACATGTACCTAGTAGTTGAAAGATTTTTTTGGAAGCAAATCATGTATTTTAAAGTTAAAATTTCAGCAGTTTGGTTTATTTTTTATATGTGAATGAAAAAAGATGTGTAGTGTAGACTAATGGAACAGTATACAGCAACACAACAAACAGAAAAAACATCTGGATGTCAACATAAGGTCATAAACAATAGACATGTATCAATACTATATATGTTCACATAACACCTCATGTTTTAGTTTGATGCTATTTTTTTTCTTTCAGAATGCAAGAAAAACATGTGAAAGTAAAGCAGTGTGAACATCAAAAAAATATCATAGAAATGCAGGAAAAGTTAAAAAAGACTCAGAACCAGGTACAGTGCTTTTTATGCGATAGATTCTCAGGGTTAAAAGTTTATAGATATAATACTGGGTTGATCTGTTTGAAAATAAGAAAATGTCAGTGAGACAGTTATCTACCAACAGGCTTAATTGTTGTTAAGGTGAATATCTACACAATGTGTTGGTTATCACACTTTTGGTATAGATTCTATATCATTTTATTTTCAAATTCCTGTCATCAGTTCATATAGTTTGGAAACAATATAGTTTGTGACACAATTCTGACGAGGTTTGATAAAATGAATAACCAACAATAAAAATATGAGCTATATCCTTGTTTTTGGTAACATTTTTACTTGCTTTGTACAATCCGTCTTCATCTTTGCCATTGCAAACTTTAGGTTAGTGCAATATTACAGATATGTTAATTTTTGTAAATATGTGTCTCATAAGCCAAATAGTCAATAAGTGACATAATAATAATGTGATAAATTTAGCTTAAATATCTTCTTTTTTTTTCAATTTCAAAATATTGGATACCCTGGAAGAATAAAAATCTAAGTGTTTTGAAGGAGAAAATGTTTAATTTTTGTTTATAGACCCATCAACAACAAGAAAAATTAAATTTTCTTATGAAATATATCTTCTGCTCAGACTTATTTTAACAAAAGTAAGATCACCTAGGTATTTCACATATGCCCTTTTTACTTCCTAGTGCATGCCTTGTAGATCTGAAATAACACTGAAAATGTTACTATTTTTAACAGATGTTGTCACTGAAAGACAAAATAGAAGAACTACACAGACAATGGAAAGAAGCTTCTGAGGTTAAACCACCACGTGATATAACAGCGGAATTTCTTGTAAAGAGTAAACTCAGGGATTTAGATGCCTCATGCAAGGTTTGTATATTTTCTTGTCATAGTGAACCTGTCAAATCTGAAACTTGAAAAACTTGGAAACCTGTGTATAAAGAACTTTCAAATCAGATCATATGCTAGATATTCTAGGGTAATGTTAAATATGAAAACAGAATACCTGTTTGATATGAACAAATCTTTCAGCTCGGAAAGCATTTTGTGTTGGCAAATTCACAATATTTTGGAAAACAACAATTTATATTGTCCACCCTAAATAAAGCCTTTAACTCAGTTATTTAGAGAATTGCAAAAGAGAGGTGAGAGATACCAAAGGGATATTCAAACCTTAAAGTCAAAAACAAACTGACAATGCCATGACAAAAAATGACTTAAAATACAAATGATAGTCTATAAAACACAACTAGAAACTACAGACTAGACAACACCAACCCCACAAGTTGCTAAACATCAAATACAGGTACAAGAAAAGGAGAAATTATTTTCCCCTGCACAGCGTGTTGCAGCGGACATAAAAAATATCGGGCGTCTGTCTGTCCGTACGGTCTTGTTAGCACTCTGAAGTGTACAATTCTTGCCAGATTTTTATGCCTCTTGGAAACATTAATTATATGTAAAATTGCATCGTTAGTGCTCTCATGTGTACAATTCTTGCCAGATTTTTATGAAACTTATATCATAGGTTTATATCAGAAATGTCTAAGACAAGTTAATAAATCAGTGTCGATCAAGAGTTATGCCCCTTGGAAACATTTATTGTATGGAAAATTGTATCGTTAGCACTCTCATGTGTACAATTCTTTCCAGATTTTTATGAAAATTATATCATAGGTTTATATCAGCAATGTCTTGGAAGAGTTCGAAAATCAGTGCCAATCAATTTTTTTTAAAAGTGTTATGCTCCTTGGAAACATTATTTATATGGAAAATTGCAGTGTAAGTGCTCTCTTGCTAGAATTTTATAAAACTTAAATCATAGGTTTATATCAGCAATGTCTTTGACGAGTTCAATAATTACTGCCGATCAATTATTTTTAAAAGAGTCATGTCCCTTGGAAATATTAATTATATAGAAAATTGTTGTAATTGCTCGCAAGCTTTCATTTCTCTAAGATATTTATAAAAAGTTTTAATGAACAAAAAAAGTTTTTTTTTTTAGTAATGGCCTTTGTACCTTGGATAGAAAAATTGCATATGTCTGCAATTCTTATTATGTGTTAAAGGTATTTTTTGCTTTTATGTTATTATTATAATTAGGGCCCCGCCTAGTGGCGGGTTGCCTTATAGTGATCAGTCTGTCCGTTCGTCTGTCCGTAACAAATTGTGTCCGCTCTATATCTAGAGAACCATTATGATTTCATACTTTATACTTGACATGTATATTAACCAACACCAGAGGGTGTGTCATAATTAATGTTTGTACAACTTCCTAGGTCAAAGTTCAAGGTCAGTGGGGCCCACAGAGATGGCTCCAATCTCAATGATGTCTAGTTTTTATTGGTCATACAATGAACATGCTGCTATTCATTTGTAGGAATATGATCAGTTACAAGCCCAACAGAAGGAAATGGAAGACAAACTACATGAGTTAGAAGCCAACCCTCCAAGGTATTACTTATCTCAATTTTTATGCCTCACTTAGGGGCATTATGTTTTTCGGTCTGTGCATCCGTTCATTCCTCCGTTTGTCCGTTTGTTCATTCGTTCATTCGTCCGTCTGTCCTGCTTCAGGTTAAAGTTATTGGTCAAGGTAGTTTTAAATGAAGTTCAAGTCCAATCAACTTGAAACTTAGTACAAATGTTCCCTATAATATGATCTTTCTAATTTTAATGCCAAATTAGAGTTTTGACCCCAATTCATGGTCCACTGAACATAGGAAATGATAGTGTGGGTGGGGCATCCATGTACTATGGAAACATTCTTGTTTAAGTCTGTACCTGCTTATAAATTCAGCAATACAAGGGATGAATAAATTAATTATATCTATTTTTTAAGATTTATAAACGAACAATTATGTACTGTAAAATCAGAAATTATTGAATGCATTTATTATTGCGATTTTTCAAGAATGAATAAAAGTGTGAGTTTAATTAATGCTATTTAGGAAAAGCTACTTACAGATACATGTAGTTGATATCAGAATGCAAGTTTTTATTATTGCTTTACTCAAGTAGTCGAATTAATAAAAACCTTCAATAATTTCTGAATTTACAGTATAATATTTTGAATAGTTTAGTGTTTTATGCATCATTTATATGCCGGCTACATCAATGATATGTATTTGACATGATTCATAGGATATTTTTTTTGTTTCTACATTCATATTCAAGATGGTCTCTCAATCAAGAAGAGGAACTTTGTTATAAACAAAAGTGGAATTGTTTTTGTTTTAAAATACTTTTTTGTTGTACCACACATTGCCATAAGGACAAATAATGCACCACATGTTGCTATAGTAATTTAGATATGAAAAAATGAAGAATTTCACGTATCACTACGCCCTGAATTGATGTTTTGTTAATGTTTCATCAAAATGACATTAAATTTATTTTTTCAGTGATGTATATTTGTCAACACGAGACAGACAAATTCTTGATTGGCATTTTGCTAATTTAGAGTTTGCCAATGCTACACCGCTGACGTTATTGTCATTAAAACATTGGGACCAAGATGATGACTTTGAGTTTTCTGGCAGTCATTTAACAGGTACAACAAGTTTTGAACAAAAGTAATATTGTATAGCTATTTTTAGGATTATTTCTGATAGGTGTATTATGTTTTTGTCTATTCAATTGCCAAATTATAAATGATTCATAGCATTTTGTCCAATAACACTCCAACCTTTTACACTGGTTATATGTAAATTGATGTCAACTAGAACTTTTCCAAAAATTGGTTAAATGATGACATTGAAATGGCTATTGAAGGTCAGATTAATGGGCCTATTTGGTCTACAAATTGAAGAAATACAAAATCAGGTGATTTTGCATAAAATAGTTAATTAGTATGCACAAAGTTTAAACTGTAAGGTAAAATTGATATGCAATGTTGTATACATTGGTTTTACAATTGAAGGATAACATAAATTTAAATTTTCAACAAAAAAATACAAAAATTGCATATTTTGACATATATTACATGAATTGAAATATGAAACTAAAAGTTCCAAGTCTGAATAAGACTCTTATTGCACCTTGTCCTTTACAGGAAAAACATTACTGAGTTTTAAATGTATGCTGTTTCATAATTTCATTTTCTAGTAACTATTTATACTGTAATTCAGAGTGTGCAAGAAAAACGTAAAAGATCAGAACATTTCCTCACTTGGAAAATAAGAAAAAAAAAAGGACACCACAGGGGAAATAAAAAAATCCACCTAAGTCCCAGTGTGGTTTTGAATTTTGATTTTTTTGGCCTTTCGCTTTTAAAAATAATGGAATAGGATTTGAAAAGAAATTGTTGATTTCACTTCACAAGTCCATTCGCAGAAAGTGATTTCCTTTAGAATGCATTTATAAAATTGTTATTGTAGTTTTATATTTTAAATAAATCTAACTGTCATCATTAGAAAATGGTCATGTTTTTGAATGGAAATAGGGTTCTTATTTTTAGCGAATGAAGAAGTTTTAAAAGTTCCAAGATATGAATAAAAGGATCAATATAGACACATAAACCAAGAGACATTTAGAGATCAACCTTTACATGCTTTACTACTGATTTTTTGCTAGTTATTCCGAAAGTAAAGTAAATCAAAGCTTGTGGATTGTTCTTTTTTCTTTCATTGATGTTTCTCATTTAATTATTATTTTCCTACCTTTAGTGAGAAATGGATATTCCTGTGTTCCAGTTGCCTTGTCAGAAGGTTTAGATATAAAACTGAATACAGCTGTCAGGAAAGTGGTGTACACACCATCAGGTTTGTATTAACTTGAACAAATAAGAAAAATGTCTGATTTGGTACATGTGCACACGCCTATGAGAATTAATTGCTTTTCTAGTATTTTACTAACAAATTTAGAATTTAAATACTTTTATGGCCCTTCTTGTCATGCTTATTATTTTTTTTTATTTTTTTGTTATTTTGATTAAATGAAAAATATGTTATATCTTTCTTAATTCATCACACTTGCCCTTTTTCGTTAAATAAATAAATAGTTTTATTTCCATTTTCATTTTCAGTAACATAATTTGAAATGAAGAAAAAAATGCAGTGCAAATCATCATAAAAAAAATGCCTGCTGAATTTTTATACGCCCGTTTACAGTACGTATTATGGTATGCCGTTGTCCGTCTGTCCGTCCGTCTGTCTGCCCGTCCGTCTGTCCGTCTGTCGGCCTGTCCATCCGTCGTCAACATGTCAGACATTAACTCAAAAACGCTTTAACCAATTTGCATAAAACTTTGGTGAATTGTTTATATCAATTGACGTGAGCTCCCTTTCGTTTTTTATAAATTTTAGATTTTACATTTCCGAGTTGTGGGGTTTTATTCATTAAAAAAAGGGTGATTTTCCAGTTTTCGGACAATAACTCAAGAATGCTTTCACCAACTTGCAAGAAATTGTGGTGAATTGGTTATATCTATTGACATGAGCTCCTTTTCGATTTTTATAAATTTTAGATTTTACGTTTCCGAGTTGCAGGGTTTTATTCATAAAAAAAGGGGGATTATCCAGTTTTCGGACAAAAACTCATAAATGCTTTCAGCATTTCTTATGAAACTTTAATGAATTGTTTATATCTATTGATGTAAGCTCCCTTTAGAATTTTATAAATTTTACATTTTACATATCTGAGTTATGGGTTTATATTGTTGAGCCTGCGACTTTTGTCGCAGAAAGCTCGACATAGGGATAGTGATCCGGCGGTGGCGGCGGCTGCGGCGTTAGTTAACTTCTTAAAAGCTTTGTATTTTAGAAGGTGGAAGACCTGGATGCTTCATACTTTGTATATAGATGCCTTATGTTATGAAGTTTCCGACTGTCACATGTCCATTGTCCGTGACCTCATTTTTCATAGTTCAGTGACTACTTGAAAAAAAAGTTAAGATTTTTTGTAATGTTAATTTCTATCTTATAATGAGTAATAGGATAACTATATTTTGTATATGCATACCTTGCAAGGTCCTCATGCCCGTCAGACAGTTTTCACTTGACCTCGACCTCATTTCATGGATCAGTGAACAAGGTTAAGTTTTGGTTGTCAAGTCCATATCTCAGATACTAGAAGCAATAGGTCTAGCATATTCGGTGTATGGAAGGACTGTAAGGTGTACATGTCCAACTGGCAGGTGTCATCTGACCTTGACCTCATTTTCATGGTTCAGTTGTTATAGTTTAGTTTTTGTGTTTTGGTCTGTTTTTCTTATACTGTATGCAATAGGTCTACTATATTTGGTGTATGGAATGATTATAAGGTGTACATGTCAAGCTGGCAGGTGTCTTCTGACCTTGACCTCATTTTCATGGTTCAGTGGTCAATGTTAAATTTTTGAGTTTTGGTCTTTTTTTCTAATACTATATGCAATAGGTCAACTATATTTGGTGTATGGAAATATTTTATGATGTGCATGTCAGTCTGGCTGGTTTTATTTGACCTTGACCTCATTTTCACGGTTCATAGCTCAGTGTTAAGTTCTTGTGTTTTGGTCTGTTTTTCTATTACTATAAGCAATAGGTCAACTATATTTGTTGTATGGAAGGATTGCAAGCTGTACATGTCTGCCTGGCATGATTCATCTGACCTTGACCTCTTTTTCATGGTTCATTAGTCAATGTTTAGTTTTCTTGGTTAAGTTTGTATCTTAGAAACTATAAGCAATAGATCAACTATATTTAGTGTATTGAATGATTGTAAGGTGTACATGTATTTCTTGATTGGTTTATATGACCTTGACCTCATTTTCTTGGATCATGTTAAGTTTATGTGATAGTTGTAGTAAAGCTTTATATTTAGAACTATCAACATAATATCAATGATTAGTAAAGAAGGCGAGACATTTCAGCATGTGCACTCTTGTTCATTAAAAAGGGGGGATTTTCCAGTTTTCTGACAATAACTCAAAAATGCTGTCAGCAATTCTCATGAAACTTTGGTGAATTGTTTATATCTATTGATGTAAGCCCCCTTTTGATTTTCATAAATTTCTAATATGACATTGAGAATTAATTGAACTTTATTTGTTTATAGTCTGACAACAGATTTACTAAGTATTGCGCAACAGCACAGTGTATTGCACAACAGCAAGAAATCTTTAATTGAATATAAATTCAATTCATATACCGTAGAAAGGCTTGTATAGTTCGCACTGGTACATAGTCCGCACCCCCTTCTCCCCACGAAATTTTAGGTAAAAAAACTTTTTGTAACTGTTAGAAAAGGTCTAATGATACTCCGGTAATTTCAAATCCTGTGCGGTCGTTTGCGGTATTTTCTTGGAAAAACCTGTTTTCCGTCATCAAACAGAAGCTGAAACTGCTTGTAAATGATTCTAGAACGCTTCATGATTGTTAAAATAAGTTTAATTCACTGAAAAAACAATTTAGAAACTTGTGTATGTTTAAACAGGAAGTTTAAAAAGCACATGTAAAAGAAGAAATTAACCGGTGAGAGTCAAAATCCGTACATAACAGATATCACTATAATACGACTTTGAAAGTAAAACAGTTCCATCCTTTTGTAAAACAGTCTTTAATATATCTATCACATTAATGTTTGAAGGGTCTTAAGCTAATACAAACCATATTAGTCAGTATGAAACACCAAAACGGAACGAACAATAACCGATTACGTTTTGTAGTTTACAAATTCTAAGCTGGTTTACGGTTGTCTTTTTCACTATGTTTGTATCGTTTCAATCAAGCAGATACCAGTTTATTTCAACCAATGCATTGAAAAGAAACGAGAAATTTGTAATGAAAGGTTTAGTTTTTATATTTATCAGTATTAATTTGATATTGAATAGAAATAACTTATTAATATGGATGAGTTAAAATTATTAGTTTGAAAAATGATAAGAGCACCCTCTACAATATAAATAACAAAGATGGCGGAACGTAAACAAACCACCTCTCCCGCGAAATTGAAATTTTTCTCTTATTTCTTGCTTATTGTACTCTATAGTCCGCACCCCGTCTGGAAGGTCCAATTTTGGAGAATAAAACCGCGGACTATACAAGCCTTTCTACGGTAACCGATTTCAAGTTCTTTGACTACATTTATTCAAAAACCTATAATATGTCAAATATTTAATTACAATCCAAATTCAGACCGGTATCAATCTTGAATATTGTGTCCATTTTTGCCCCAACTGTTCAGGGTTGGACCTCTGCGGGCATATCCAGTTGTGCTTAGCGAAGCAGTTTATTTTATTTTAAAACTGCTTTAAGATTATTTCATTCATTGAAATGTGAAATATTACAATAAATTTTCAATCGATACCTTATTTCGTGTTTAGCAATAATAAAACAGTTATATAATTTGTAAATTTGCTATACTTATATAAGCACAGAATTAAAATTGTTTTTTGTTAAAAAAAAATTATATAAAAATCATGATGACAATATAATCAGTTTGAGTTTTGAAAAAAATTACATTTTTATAAATAAAATTTGAAGATATTTATAAAGAAGGACAATTAATTGACCATACAGAATCAAAAGATTGCTTGTTTTTTTATTTGGCATGGGTTTTATAATCTGAACCTGATGATACCCTTATTGGTTCATGTGTTTTATTTGTTGTTTTAGGTGTAGAAGTAACAGTCAGCAATGCTAAAAACAATACAAATTCTCAGACGCTGAAAGGTGATGCTGTATTATGTACCCTACCATTAGGAGTACTGAAGGAATGTTTGAGGGGTAACAGTCTAAACAGTGTCCAGTTCCAGCCAGCATTACCAGAGTGGAAATCAGCAGCTTTACAGAGAATGGGATTTGGGAACCTTAATAAAGTAAGTTTGAAAAGGAATCTGAAAGCTGAAAATTTGGCCGATTCATTCTATTATAGTCTATCCTCTGTATAGGGTAAGCATGTTGCTGACTAACTCAGGTATGCCTCAAATTTTTATGCCCCCGCCGTAGCGGAGGGGGCATTAAGTTTTACCCTTGTCCGTCTGTACGTACGTCCCAAAATTGGTTTCCGTACTCTAACTTTCGTTTGCCTCAACCAAATGTTATGAAACTTATACACAATGCTTATTACCACAAAACACAGATCAAGTTTGAATTTTGGTGGTGTCACTTTTACTGTTCTAGAGTTATGCCCCTTTAAAATTGGAAAAATTGTTGAATTTTTCGTTTCCATTCTCTAACTTAAGTTTTCCTCAACCAAATGTTATGAAACTTATACACAATGCTTATTACCACAAAACACAGATCAAGTGTGAATTTTGATGGCGTCACTTATACCGTTCTAGAGTTATGCCCCTTTACAAAAGGAAAAATTCCTGAAATATTTGTTTCTGTTCTCTAACTTTAGTTTGCCTCAACCAAATGTTATGAAACTTATGCACAATGCTTATTACCACAAAACTCAGATCAAGTACAAATTTTGGTATCTTCACTTTTACAGTTCTTGAGTTATATCCCTTTATAACGTTATATGCAAGCGGGGGCACCATCTGTGTACCATGGACACATTCCCCATTTATTTCAATTTACTACATTATAATAATTAGTTGTCTTGGGCATGTTGGGGTTGGAAAACTTTTGGTAATTTTTTATTTTATTACTACAATGTAATGGTACTTTATTTGATCATAGCACTTCTTTTTAAAAATTTATACTACCAGTTATCATGGTTGGAGGCAGACCAACTGTGACTGCAATCTGCATTCTTACAATAATAACTAGAGACAAATACATACATGGCTCAACTGACAGCAGAATAATGAAACCAAAAAGTGAAAAATATGCATTCAACATGCATTAATATACATTTTGTTAGATCTCCTTAGTTACAAGTATATATTTTACTGCAAATGCATTGTAAGTTGCTTAAATTTGTTAAATTTATACATTTTTAATGAGAAATAATTTTAAAATAAGTTTAATTGATAAATAATTTTAAAACAAGTTTAATTAGGGCCCCGCCGAATGGCGGACGCCCTATAGTGATCAGTCTGTCCTTCCGTCCGTCTGTCTGTCCGTCTGTCTGTTCGTCTGTCCGTCCGTAACAAATTGAGTCCGCTCTATATCTAGAGAACCGTTATAATTTCAAAGTTTATACTTGACATGTATATTAACCAACACCAGAGGGTGTGTCATAATGTATGTACAACTTCCTAGGTCAAAGGTCAAGGTCAAAAACTTTGGTTTTAGTTGACAACCCCATGTCCTATGGTAAAGATCGTGTCCGCTCTATATCTTGAGAACCGTTATGATTTGCAAGTTTATACTTGACCAGGGCTTCCAAAATTATTTTTAGCCAGCTGGACATTTTATATATCATCCCGATTTTAATCCCTTAAGACTAAACAAACAAAAGGCAATTATGGTAATCAGTTGCCGAGTTGGCCATCCCAATGATATTGACAATAAAAAAAAATTCGTAAGGGTTCCGCGGAACCCAGTGTCTCGCCTACTTTTGCTGTTAATCGCAGGCTCAACAAAAATGAGGAAAAAAAATAATAAAAATATTCCTCTCTATAATATCTTTTGATTGTAAGTAGCTTCTGTCCAAGTTTGGTAAAAATCCAGGATAATTTATGAATCTTATAAATGTTTTAAAAACTTAAACTGCAGACTGTATGTAATGTTGACTGGAAGAAAAACTAAGTCCATTTATAAGTAAAATACAGAAAAAAGGGAATTTTTTTTTTACAAAATTTACTTCTAGATACTAGCTTTTGATCATAAACAAGCTTCTGTCCAAGTGTGGTAGAAGTCCAGGATAGTTTAAGAAAGTTATTAAAATTTCAAAAACTTTAACCACAGAGTGAATGTAATGTTTCCTGGCAGAAAAACTAAGTCCATTTATAAGTAAAATACGGAAAAAATGGATTTTTTTTTTTACAAAATTTACTTCTGGATACTATCTTATGATCATAAACAAGCTTCTTTCCAAGTTTGGTAGAAATCCAGGATAGTTTAAGAAAGTTATTAAAATTTCAAAAACTTTAACCACAGAGTGAATGTAATGTTTCCTGGCAGAAAAACTAAGTCCATTTATAAGTAAAATACGGAAAAAATGGAATTTTTTTTTTACAAAATTTACTTTTGAATATAATCTTATGATCATAAACAAGCTTCTGTCCAAGTTTGGTAGAAATCCAGGATAGTTTAAGAAAGTTATTAAAATTTAAAAAATTTAACCACAGAGTGAATATTTGTGGACGACGACGACGACGACGACGACGCCGACGCCGACGGAATGTAGGATCGCTATGTCTCGCTTTTTCGACAAAAGTCGAAGGCTCGACAAAAACGATATTAAACTTTCTTTGATTCAAATTCGAAGTTCTGAAGGAAACTGTTAAATTGGCAGTGCATCATTCGAAGTGTGCAACATCAGCGTACTTATATCTGCCTTAGACTCTTTATTTGTGCAAAATTACGTTGTCAAAAACTTTACTTTCGTTTTTAAATCTAATATACCGGATGTTATCTTGACAATGGTAAAACATGGACCAGAGACGGATACGTAAATTCTGTGTACGTTTGCAAAGCATGAATGAGTGGAAGTAGCTCTTTCTACGTTATTTCTTGAAGAAAATATTCGAAATAAACGTGAGATAAAGGTATCAATGACAATTTAAGCATTTTTTGAAGAAATTAGGATGCATAATTAAATTTCACACCTGCGCACACGTGTACTAGTTCTAACAGAGACATGTCTCTAGTTCAAACAACGTGGTTATGACGATTTTTCATTTTCACCTTTTTATACGACCGCAAAAAAATTTTTGTGGTCGTATATTGGTATGACGTTGGCGTCGTCGTCGTCCGGCGTCGTCGTCGTCGTCGTCGTCGTCGTCGTCGTCGTCGTCGTCGTCTGGCGTCGTCCGGCGTCGTCCGAAGACACATTGGTTTTCGCACTCTAACTTTAGTTTAAGTGAATGGATCTCTATGAAATTTTACCACAAGGTTCAATACCACAAAAGGAAGGTTGGGATTGATTTTGGGGGTTATGGTACCAACAGTAAAGGAATTAAGGGCCAAAAAGGGGCCAAAAATAAGCATTTTTGTAACTTCCAGACATAACTTGTGTGTTAGTGTATGGATCTCTCTGACATTGTACCACAAGGTTCCATATCACAAAAGGAATGCTGGGATTGATTTTGGGGGTAATTGCCTCAAAATTTTAGGAATTAGGGGCCAAAAAAGGGGCAAAAAAGAAGCATTTTTCTAGTTTCATGACAATAACTTGTGTGTAAGTGTATGGATCTTTCTGAAATTGTACTACAAGGTTCCATATCACAAAGGGAAAGCTGGAATTGAGTTTGGGGGTAATTGCCGAAACGTTTAGGAATTGGGGGCCAAAAAGGGGCCAAAAATAAGCATTTTTCTAGTTTCCAGACAATAACTTGTGTTCAAGTGTATGGATCTCTCTGAAATTGTACTGCAAGGTACCATACCACAAAGGGAAGGCTGGGATTGATGATGGGGGTAATTGCCTCAATATTTTAGGAATTAGGGGCCAAAAAGGGGCAAAAAACAAGCATTTTTCTAGTTTCAGGACAATAACTTGTGTGTAAGTGTATGGATCTTTATGAAATTGTACTACAAGGTTCCATATCACAAAGGGAAAGCTGGGTTTGAGTTTGGGGGTAATTGCCCTAAACATTTAGGAATTTGGGGCCAAAAAGGGGCCAAAAAACACATTTTTCTAGTTTCCAGACAATAACTTGTGTTCAAGTGTATGGATCTCTCTGAAATTGTACTGCAAGGTACCATACCACAAAGGGAAGGTGAGGATTAAGTTTTTGGGTGATGAATCATAAGGGGGTTCAAAAAATTTGGGGGGGGGATTTTTTTTTTTTTCCTTTTTTTTTTCTTTTAAAATTTTCCATTTTAAGTTGGTTATTTTTGATTTATATTTAAAAGCAAATAATAATGATATGGTAGGAGATACACACCAAACAGGATGTGTAAATTATTATATAATAAGTATTGTATAAATAGCAAGAAATTTTCAATTGCACAGTATTGCACAATAGCAAGAAATCTTCAATTGCACAGTATTGTGCAATAGCAAGAAATCTTCAATTGCACAGTATTGCGCAATAGCAAGAAATATCCAATAGCACAATATTGCGCAATAGCAAGAAATTGTCAATTGTACAGTATTGCGCAATAGCAAGAAATATTTAATTGCGCAGTATTGTGCAAAAGAAGATACTTCGTATAAATTGCTTATTTCTTGACCAATTTCAATGGGGTTTTATTCTTGAATTCTTGGGGTTCTTTAATATGCTGAATCTAACCGTGTATTTAGTTTTTGGATTTTGGGCCCCGTTTTTAAATTGGTCCACATTGAGGTCCAAAGGGTCCAAAATAAAACTTTGTTTGATTTCATCAAAAATTGAATTATTTGGGTTCTTTGATATGCCGAATCTAACCGTGTATTAAGATTCTTAATTTTTGGTTCCGTTTTCAAATTGGTCTACATTAAGGTCCAAAGGGTCCAAAATAAAACTTAGTGTGATTTTAACAAAAATTGAATTCTTAGGGTTCTTTGATATGCTGAATCTAAACATGTATTTAGATTTTTGATTATGGGCCCAGTTTTCAAGTTGGTCCAATCGGGGTCCAAAATTAAACTTTGTTTGATTTCAACAAAAATTGAATATATGGGGTTCTTTGATATGCTGAATCTAACCATGTATTTAGATTTTTGATTTTGGGGCCCTGTTATCAACTTTGTCCACATTGAGGTCAAAAGGGTCCAAAATTAAACTTTGTTTGATTTCATCAAAAATTGAATTCTTGTGGTTCTTTGATATGCTGAATCTAACCATGTATTTAGATTTTGGATATTAGACCATAATAGGTGAATGTCCAATTTAAAATTTTTAAGTTCTTAGACCACATTCATTCTGTGTCAGAAACCTATGCTGTGTCAAATATTTAATCGCAATCCAAATGCAAAGCTGTATCAAGCTTGAATGTTGTGTCCATACTTGCCCCAACTGTTCAGGGTTCGACCTCTGCGGTCGTATCAAGCTGCGCCCTGCGGAGCATTTTATTAACTTTTTGATCAAATCATATTTGTAAACGTATTTCTGATAATTTAAATCTTTTTGACTTAATTAATTAGATGCAAACTGCTGAAATGTAAGAAAATAACTTTGAATAGAACGATCAATGTCCGGTTCAAAATAGTTTACCTGTCACCTGAACAGGTAAATTTCAGCTGTTCGACAACTAATTAGCCTTGATTAAAATGAGAAGGTATTAAAGTAGGGGTTGTTTTGATAGTACTTAATGATCATGTCACTTTTATGACAGGAAATGTGGGGCTGTTAAAGGCAAAATGTTGGGTCAAAAAGATCGCGAATTAAGTTTAAAATGACCGTCTCTTAAAGCCTTGAAAACTAAAAAGTAGATGACCGTTTCATGCTTTGCCCAGCCTGACTTTTACCGGACATTATACAAATGTCCGGCATATATGACCGTTTTGGAAGCCTTGTACTTGACATGTATATTAACCAACACCAGAGGGTGTGTCATGATGTATGTACAACTTCCTAGGTCAAAGGTCAAGTTCAAAAACTTTGGTTTTAGTTGACAACCCCATGTCCTATGGTAAAGATCGTGTCCACTCTATATCTAGAGAACTGTTATGATTTCAAAGTTTATACTTGACATTTATATTAACCAACACCAGAGGGTGTGTCATAATGTATGTACAACTTCCTAGGTCAAAGGTCAAGGTCAAAAACTTTGGTTTTAGTTGACAACCCCATGTCCTATGGTAAAGATCGTGTCCGCTCTATATCTTGAGAACCGTTATGATTTCAAAGTTTATACTTGACATGTATATTAACCAACACCAGGGGGTGTGTCATGATGTATGTACAACTTTCTAGGTCAAAGGTCAAGGTCAAAAACTTTGGTTTTAGTTGACAACCCCATGTCCTATGGTAAAGATCGTGTCCGCTCTATATCTTGAGAACCGTTATGATTTCAAAGTTTATACTTGACATGTATATAAACCAACACCAGGGGGTGTATCATAATTTATGTACAACTTTCTAGTTCAAAGGTCAAGGTCAAAAACTTTGGTTTCAGTTGACAACCCCATGTCCAATGATAAAGATAAAAAAAATTTACCACACATTATTCACAGCGGGGCCCACAGAGATGGCTTCCATCTCAATGATATCTAGTTGATAAAATAATTTTAAAATAAGTTTAATTAATAAATGATAATTTCTTTTTCTATGAATTTTTTGTTTTCTGTAAATAGGCAACAGTTCCAGATATTTACCTGTATATGCAACCATGCTAGATATTTACCTGTATATTCAATAGTGCTTGATATTTACCAGTATATGCAACAGTGCTAGATATTTACCAGTAGTTGGTAGTTTGTGACAAGTGGAAAAATATAATTGTGTAATTATAAATGACATATTAAGACATAAACTGTGAAAACTGTTACTAGTACTGTAATAATATTTTTATGGATGAAATAAAATTGAATCTGAACTATACAAAAAAGAATTAAATAAGTAGGACACAAATGGCAAGATATGTCATTATACAACCAAACAATATCTAGCATGGCATCTCGAGCAAACAAGCACTTCTCCCTATGATTCCAAATTGTGTGAGCTCTGATATATACATAAATAGATAGGCATTTGTTTCATGATATTTGCTCGAAATTTTCATGACTAGTTTCCTACAGTTTCATTGCAATGTATACCAGATTATTTTGAATGATGGTTTGAATGTCTCAATAATTTAATTAATTTCAAATGTGTGATAATAATTGTAGGATTATGGGACTTAGACTAGGAAAAGATAATATTTTTCTTAAATGTCAAATGCTATTAAACTGAAATTTGTTTTGACCAATTATCACCAGTTTAAGTGAAATTTGATATAACAGTTTGGTGATTTTAAAGTATGTGTAATCTTTTTGACATGTTTTTTTCTTTGTAAAGTACTGTAAATTCAGAAAGAATGGCTTGCATTTATTATTGCAATTTTTGAAGAATAAACAAAAATGCAAGATTAATTATTGCAATTTCAGGAGAATCTCTATACAGATATATATATCAAATATCAGAATGGAGGTCTTATTATTAGGATTATCACCTTGTTGCATTATTCGCATTAATAATAAAAACCAAGCAAAAATTTCTGATTTTACAGTGTTAAATTGGATTTAATAGTGAAAAAATTACTAGATTACTATTTTATTAAGTTGTTCATGACCTGTGTTTGTATACTGTAAATTCAGAAATTATTGCGACGTTTTTACTAATGCGAATAATGCGACTGGGTGAGTATCGCAATAATAAGAATTTGCATTCGGATATATGTTACATAAATCTGTATTCAGTTTTTCCTGAAATCGCAATAATAAATCTCACATTTCTGTCCATTCTTCAAAAATTGCAGTAATAAATGCACACAATAATTCAGGATTAACAGTTACTTAAGGTGTATATTGTGCCCTTTGCACTGATATTTATTGCCTTAGTAATTTTAAAAAGAAAAAGAATTTCTTTATCATATCTTCCCTCAAAAGGTTATTTTAAGTGAGCTCACTATACATCTTGTTGATTTTAATGATGTTATGCCTGAATGAATAGCTTGTCTATGAGAATTTGACAATAATTGAAAGACCCATGAACTATTTCATTCTGATTGATCTCAGGTTAAACAGGGTTTTGAGATGTATAATGAATCCACTAAAAAGTTGCTCTTAAATGCTTTAGATTTCTCTATTAAAAGTTCATACATTGTTATGTGCATGTCACTTTTGAAAATTATTGCAAATACCACTCCACATGCTCCATGAATAGTTAGTTTGACAATATTTAACTTTTGAGTTAAATCTTTTTTTAGGTAGTGCTTTGTTTTGATCGAGTATTCTGGGATCCTAGTGCTAATTTATTCGGACATGTTGGTAGTACAACAGCCAGTCGTGGAGAACTTTTCCTTTTCTGGAATCTCTACAAGGCACCAGTTTTACTAGCCTTGGTTGCTGGGGAAGCAGCAGCCATTATGGAAAATGTCAGTGATGATGTCATTGTAGGGAGATCTATTGCAGTTTTAAAAGGAATCTTTGGTAATAATGCAGTACCACAGCCAAAGGAGACACTGGTAACCAGATGGAGAGCTGATCCCTGGTCCAGGGGATCTTATTCCTATGTGGCAGCTGGTTCATCTGGTAAGATATTATTCCTAAGCATCTGTGATCAATTTCAAAAAAAATTTCAAGAGAAAGAATGTTGGAAAATTAGAAACATTTCAGTGTAACTAAGATTTCCAGAGTTGTATGATTTTTTTTTGTGAAAGAGACACTACAGTTACCATCTCAGAAGTACATTAAATTATACATTAAAGAAGAATATGCAATTATTCTCAGAAGTAGAATAATAATACTTTATTTCCAAAAGCAATCCAGCTATTAAAAAAGGGATATAACAAAATATACATCAAATTTTAATACTTACATACATATATTAACAGTAATAGATAGCGAATAAAATTGATATTCTATTGTTTAATAACAGTATCAGAACATGACACACAACATTTATGAATTACAAAGTTTTTCGGCAGCAAACAAATATTTCAAAAAATTATTCAGTTCTTTTACATAACTGAACAAGTTTTAAAGCTGAAGGATTTCTCCAATAGTACTGTTTTATATATCTTTTACATATATCTTCAGATTTCTTGCATATTAAAATAAAATTACACTCATCTTCAATTAATTTATCGTTACACATTGTACAATATTGTTCATTCTGTTTACATTAGAAGTACATGTTTTTTTCTCAGAAAAGCATGCAATTATTCTCAGAAATATATGTAATTATTTGAAATATTTGAAAATTTTAGACTAGCAACAATTAAAATTTAAAATTACTAGTCAAGAAAAATGAATCATGTGTATTTAGATGTACCCAAACTATTTTGCAAGAACAATTTACCATTCTGTATTCAGAGGAAAGGCAGATCCTGAAATGACATAATGAAATTGATACTTGATTAATTTTGTAGATACTTGTTCATTGAAGATAGTTCTTAGACAATAACTGCCAAAAAACATTTGATCTTCACCATCATATATATATATATATGTGATAACATATGTTCTGTTCTCAAATTAAATGTAAATCTACTCTCATATGTAAATAATATTTTGAATTGCTGTCCGTCTGTTAGAAACATCTAACTTATGTCAGAATAGTACTTTAGTCAAACATAATTGGTCCATGTTCCTGAATTTAATTTACTTTTCTTCTCTGGGTTATCTGAAGTGAAACATATATTTAAGAACAAGATTTGTAAATTCCCAACAAAAATTATACAGCACTTAAATATATGCTCTTTTTGAAGCCTGAAAATTAAAAAAAAACAGGAATCAAGATTTATTATTTATTTATCCTCAGGAAATGACTATGATCTAATGGCAACGCCTGTATCTCCACAAGCTGGTACACTTCCTCGACTTTTCTTTGCTGGAGAACATACGATACGAAATTATCCTGCAACAGTACATGGAGCATTCATGAGTGCACTGAGAGAAGCAGGCAGGATAGCAGATCAATTCTTAGGAGCTCCTTACACACTGCCATCAATGAAAACAGAGGGTGCAAAAACTTGAACAATAATAAAATTCAATGTTTTGGAGGCAGCAATATTTGTTCATGGACAAGGTTTAAACTGATCTGATCAATGTGAAGTGTAGAGACAGTTACAAAAATACAGCAAAATGTATCACAATCATTTGTCTTTTTTATGTGTGTTGTACATGTATGGTCAGATGTCGCATTAAAGGAAAATATAAGTCTTTTGTATGTTTATTGCATGGATCATTTATCTTTGGCTGATTACTCCTCAATTAGACAGCAAAACAGTACAAGATGTTGTACTAATGGTACTGTGTTTCATGGGTGTATACTGTAATGCATTATTTTTTATCCAAACGAAATAAAAAAATCATTTTATAACATTTAAGCTTCTGAAGCACTTTTTTTGGATTTAACTTCATCAGGAATACACAAATCTAAACAATTGAAAGCCAAGTATGTGTAAGTAGATATAAATGTAAGGAGCTGTAAGACCAAAACAGATATCAAAAGAATAGACAAAATCTTCAATGGTAACTTTAATAAAAAAAGATGTGGTATAATTGCCAATGAGACAACATTTCACCAGAGACCAAATAAGATAGAAGATAACAGCTGTAGGTCACTGCATGGTCTTCAACAATGAGCAAAACCCATACCGCATAGTCAGCTAAAATATATTTGATTGTGCATGTTGTGAGGGAGTTGAAACCTTTTAAGAATAGTTTTTTCATTAGAATGAGAAATCATTGAGGCAAATTCAAATTAATTAGAAGTCCCCAAATATAAATCTTTCGATAGACAGTTAATCAAAGTGAAATATGCCATATTTCCTTTGTATCAGCTTTTTCCTGGATCCAGTTACAGAATTGTGTTCCAAAGGAGTTACAGTCAAACCTGCTTAAGAGACCACCTGTATTAAGCAAAAACCTGTGTTAAAAGACCACCAATTTTAGATCCCTCTGTAGTACATTTCATATAAATTGAACCTGTATTAAAAGACCACCTGTCTTAAGAGACCACTTTTTGGCTCTCCCTTAAGTGGTCTCTTAAAACTGGTTTGACTGTAATGTATGTTGCATTTTAGGTGTCAGATTGTTGCAAATAAGGACATTTGCGTCATTTCCAAGGTTCATAGCTGGACATTTAGTTGTTTTTAAACTTTGAGAAGTCAAAAAGTAGTATGCTGCATAATAAACAATTTGATAAATAGATATAGGAAGATGTGGTTTGAGTGCCAATGAGACAACTCTCCATCCAAGTCACAATTTATAAAAGTAAACCATTATAGGTCAAGGTACAGTTTGTAATTATATATAATTAGATCAGTTAAAGGGGAATCACTTGATATTTGGTTTTGCAGTTGTATAAGCATTGACAAATCATATTTCCATGCAGATTGCTTAGCCCTTTCCTCTCAGTCTTTGTTTATTGACTAAATCTTTTGCATAGTTTCATGTTAAAGTTTGTGATTAGATAACTCTAAGAAGGACAACTAATGGTAAATCAGTAATTTTTGGTATGCAGTTGTTTAAGGTTCATCATAACAAATGGACAAATATGGCCGTATTTTCACCTCAAAAATTACTCTGTGTATAGACTTACCTGAGCAGTTTGGGAAGTTTTAAGGCCTGGCATCCACTAGATATATAAAAGTTAAATGTATTGTGTATATCAGAAAGATAAAATCTGTTTTGCATTTTAATGGACATTTTTTTCATTCCTGCAGAAGGTGTGAAATAAACTAAGTTGGGATACAACTTTGAGATGCTCCCTCTCAGGTGACAACTGGTTTGTATTGTATTGATTGTCCTTGATTGGCATGGACAATAGACAGACAATAGATATCTACATATCTTTAGATGAGTTAAAGGTAGTAACTGAGTGGACAGTATCAAATGCAATTCAGGTCTTTGTTTATTATTACACCTTCTGCAGGTAGGAAATAAAAATGCCCATCAAAATGCAAAAACGATTTTATCTTTCTGAAACACAAAATGCATTTAACTTTTATATATCTAGCGGATGCCAGGCCTTAAAACTTTCCAATCTGCACAGGTAAGCCTGTACACAGAGTAGTTTTTGAGGTGAAAATACGGCCATATTTGTCCATTTGTTATGATGAACCATAAGCATCAGCATATTTCATTCCCATGGAGTTAATTGTTCCTGCCCCCTTAGTCATGGGCTATTGACTTTAGGACATACATCAGATATCAGAATGCTAGTTCTTAAGATATTGCAATACTCTCCCAGGCGCATCTATAAAAACCTAGCAATAATTTATGAATTGGCAGTACTAAAAGAAAGGAAACTAGAAAATACTTGTAGAAATGTTAAAAGATCTTAAAAATCCTACATGGAGACAATAAAGAGACTCAAGGGATGCCTGCCTTATTATCAGATTAATTTAAAAACAAAATTTAAGTTCAAATATCTCCCAAAAGAGCAAATATTGATAGAAATCAAAACCCTGACCACTTGCACACCATGTGGCAGATCCAGATGGGGGCGTAGAGGGCGTACGACCCCCTTTCTATTTGCACTTATTTTTACTTATAGAGATATTGTTGGCTCGTATTTACGTGTAATATATTATTGATTATGTCAAAGTCAAGTGATTCGCTGGCTACCGTGGACTTTACCAGTTTATCCAAATAACATAACTCGGTCATTTTAAAATTTAAACTACAGTAACACATTTGCTAAGGCTGAGGATGACAAGTATGATGCCTTCAAAGCGACAAAGGATGGAGCTAGGACGTATTGACTCCTTTTTCACAATTCCACCCAACAGAAGGTAATACTCTATTACACTCACATGACTCACATGATAAAAAAAAGTTCCACAGCTATATTTACCTACGAAAACATGCTAAACCCCACACGCCCCACCCCATTAGTAACATTGATGAATAATGATCCCTAGTCAGTAATCTCTAGATAGATTAAAAGTCTTAGGTACAGACCATTTGCTTTTGGTGGGGGGTTGTGAGATATTTTAGAGAAAAACAAATTCTGGCCCTGATTGTTGCCTTAAAAAAATTCTGGTCGTACCTTGTTTAAAAAAAACCCAATAATCTTGCCCACTTTTTATACGCCCGTTTACGGGACGTATTATGGTATACCGTTGACCGTCAGTCTGTCCGTCCGTCGTCAACATGTCGGATATTAACTCAAAAGCGCTTTAACCAATATGCATGAAACTTTGGTGAATTGTTTATATCTATTGACGTGAGCTCCCTTTCGTTTTTTATAAATTTCGGATTTATTGTTTCCGAGTTTTGGGGTTTTATTCATTAAAAAAGGGGGGATTTTACAGTTTTTGGACAATAACTCAAAAATAATTTCACCAATTTGCAGAAAACTTTGGTGAATTGTTTATTTCGATCGACATGAGCTCCCTTTTGATTTTTTTAAATTTTAGACCATACGTTTCTGATTTATTTGGTTTTATTCACTACAAAAAGGGGGATTTTCCAGTTATCGGACAATAACTCAAAAATGCTATCAGCTTTCAGCATTTTTTATGAAACTTCGGTAAATTGTTTATATCTATTCAGTATTGATGTAAGCTCCCTTTAGAATTTAAAAAATTTAAGATTTTACATTTCTGAGTTATGGGGTTTTATTCATTAAAATAGGGGGGATTTTCCAGTTTTTGGACAATAACTCAAAAATAATTTCACCAATTTGCAAGAAACTTTGGTGAATTGTTTATTTCTATCGACATGAGCTCCCTTTTGATTTTATTTAATTTTAGACTATATGTTTCTGATTTATGGGGTTTTATTCATTACAAAAAGGGGAATACAATAACTCAAAAATGCTTTCAGCATTTTTTATGAAACTTCGGTGAATTGTTTATATCTATTCAGTATTGATGTAAGCTCCCTTTAGAATTTTATAAATTTTAGATTTTACATTTCCGAGTTATGGGGTTTATTCATTAAAATAGGGGGGATTTTCAAGTTTTTGGATAATAACTCAAAAATAATTTCACCAATTTGCAAGAAACTTTGGTGAATTGTTTATTTCTATCGACATGAGCTCCCTTTTGATTTTTTTAAATTTTAGACTATATGTTTCTGATTTATGGGGTTTTATTCATTACAAAAAGGGGAATTTTCCAGTTTTCAGACAATAACTCAAAAATGCTTTCAGCATTTTTTATGAAACTTTGGTAAATTGTTTATATCTATTGTTGTAAGCTCCCTTTTGATTTTTATAAATTTAAGATTTTACGTTTCTGAGTTATAAGATTTTATTCACAAAAAAGGGTTGATTTTCAAGTTTTTGGACAATATCCTTAAGGTGCTTAGAGCAGTTTTCATTAAACTTTGATGACTGATTTATATCTATTAAGATAACCTCCCTTTAGTTTTTTTTATAAATTTCTAATATAACATTGAGAAGTTATTGTTTGTTTATAGTCTGACAACACATTTACTAAATATTGTGCAACAGCACAGTGTATTGCACAACAGCAAGAAATCTTTAATTGAATATAAATTCAATTCATATAACCAATTTCAAGTTCTTTGACTACATTTATTCAGAAACCTATAATATGTCAAATATTTAATTACAATCCAAATTCAGACCTGTATCAAGCTTGAATATTGTGTTCATTTTTGCCCCAACTGTTCAGGGTTGGACCTCTATGAAAGGCCATTCCTGTCAAAAACCCGATAAAGTAACGGGTTAACATTTAACGCGATAAAGATTTTAACGCGTTAAGAAATCAATATGTTTATCACGTTAAACTTTGCAATGATTAAGTTTGACATTTAAGCCGTAAGTGAAAAATGACGTTAATCGCGATAAAATACCTGTTGCACTAGCCACATGTGTCAAAATGAATCACATTTAACGCGTTAAATTATACACAATTACATTACTACGTTACATTACTTAAACGCGCAAAAACATCATTTAACGCGTAAAAACATCATTTAACATAAAGTATAAAACATCGTTGAACGCGTTAAAACATTGTTAAAGTTGCTATTAACGCGTTAAAGTAGCTTTTAACACGTTAAAGTGGTTTTTAACACGTAAAAGTTGCTTTTAACGCGTTAAAGTAGCTTTTAAGGCGTTAAAGTGGTTTTTAACTTGTTAAAGTTGCTTTAAACGCGTTAATGTTGCATTTAATGTGTTAAAATTGCTTTTGACGTGTAAAAGTTGCATTTTAAAAGCGTCAAAGTAGCTAAATCTACACGTTAAAGTGGCTTTTAATGCATAAAAGTGGCTTTTAACGTGTTAAAGTTGCATTTAACGCGTTAAAGCCGTAAAGTAGCTTTAATGTAATGTGCTGAAAATCTCAACATTATCGCGTTAATTGACGAAGATATGACACATGCGGGCATTTCATTTAGTAGGTTTCGAGTAAAATCTGACGTCTTAAAACTTAGTTAAGGTGAAAGTAGAAAGTTTTTTCTGTCATTTTTTGTAGTGAATTGCTTAACGCGTAAAATAATCAAATAACGCGATAAAAATTATTTTAACGCGTTTTAGCTGTATTTAACGCGTTAAATGTGATTTTATCGTGTTAAATGTTTACACGTTACTTTATCGGGTTTTTGACATGAACGGCCTTTCATAGACCTCTGCGGGCGTATCCAGCTGCGCTCAGCAAAGCAGTTTATTTGCTATTAGAAAAAAAGATTTCCAACAAAATAATTTTATAAAATTAAATGTATGGAAAACAGGGGTGTTTTTTTGTTTTGGTTCACATGTAATACAGAATCCAGGTCCGTTTGCCCTGATTCATGTTAGCCCTGGTACCTGTTTGCCCTAATACCTGTTCGCAAAAGGTCCATTCGCCCTAATTATTATTTTTTTCCATTGTTGTTTAATTGCAGAATGTTCATTATTTGAACAGAGTATGTTAAAGTTTGTTAAAAAAAATCGCCGAATATTTGTATTGCTGCAACCAAATAAATAATTTCCTTTGAACTGTAGGCGAGGTCATTATCTTCTCTTCTTCTTCTGGTAAGCGGCCACCGTCAACTGGTTGACTATTCTGCCACATTTTGGAGTGAGCGCATGAAATATTTTTGAAATTTATTAAACAAAAAGAGAATGGGTGCAATTTAATATATATACAGATGCAATTAAAAACATGGCATTTAATCTAATGACGGAGCTGAGCCTTGAAGGATTCAGTACTCAGGGCGGAGACAGTAGAGTTGGGCAAGGTGTTCCACTCTCTGATTGTTCTGGGATAGAACGACTCCTTCCGTACAGTTGTTTTAAACGATGGTATTCTAAGTACCTTTTCGTTATTATTTCTGGAAGGGCGTTCATTCGGTATTAGCTTACTGGATGTATCGATTTTGACAAAGTTATTTTGTAGCTTATACATCATTATTAAGCGGCTATGTTTCCTTCGTTCTTGTAGGGTAGACCATTCAAGATGTTCAAGCATGCTACTAACAGATGAGGTGTTGTGATATCTGTTAGTAACATACCTTGCTGCCCGTCTTTGCACCATGTCCAATCTGTGGATGTCGTTTTGTTGGTATGGGTCCCATACTGCACTAGCATATTCTAAAGTAGGCCTGACGAGGGACATGTATGCTTTTTCTTTAATTGACTTGTTTGAGATGTTAACATTCCTTTTTAAGAAGCTAATGGTGTTGTTGGCTTTGGAGCAGATGGAGCTTATGTGTTTCCCCCATTTAAGATCTGATGAAATAGTGCATCCCAGGTATTTAGCTGATGTTACATGTTCGAGGTTATGGCCATGTAGTGTGTAATTGTACTTTGATGGAGTTCGCTTCTTGGAGATGGTGAGTACATTACATTTGTCTGGATGGAACTTCATAAGCCATGTTGTTTCCCATACAGCCAGTTGGTCAAGGTCCTTTTGTAAGTTTGCGGCATCTGCATTGGATGAGATGGTGAGATAAGCAATAGTGTCACCATCAAACAGTCGTACAGTTGATTGAATCCCCTGGGGCATATCGTTTATATAAAACTAAAATAGGCTAGGTCCCAGGACGGATCCTTGTGGTACGCCGGACTCTACAGGTATGGAGGTCGATGTTTCACCCTCTACAACTACTGACTGTATTCTATCACTGAGGAAGTTGTTTATCCACTCATTTGTTTTACCGGTTATCCCATAATGCTTCATTTTGTGGATGAGAAGGCTATGACTAATCTTATCAAATGCCTTGGAGAAGTCCATTATGAGACAATCTGTTTGTTTCCCCTGAACTAAGTTTTTAGTTACATCATCAATAAATTCAATCAGTTGTGATTCGCATGATAATCCCCTTTGAAACTCATGTTGAAGTGGATACATGATGTTGTGAGTATCTGCATGAGACATGATATGGCTAGTTATGATGTGCTCCATTAGTTTACATGCTATGCAAGTGAGAGAGACAGGCCTATAATTTATCGGATCGTATTTCTTCCCTTTCTTATACACTGGACAGACGTTTGCAGATTTCCAAATACTAGGTACTTCGCTTGTCTGATATGAGCAGCGGAATAATGTTGTCAATATTGGTGCTATATGTAATGCAAGTTCCTTTAAGACTCTTGGTGTTATATTGTCTGGCCCAGCTGCCTTATTTGGATTAAGGTTATTTAGTAGTTTGTACACACCATTTTCTGTTATATTGATGTCCAAGATTTGTTCAAAGTTTCCGGACATGTTACACTGTTCTTGAAATTCTTTTTCTGTTATGGTGGTTTTGTCTGAAAAGGCTTTCTGAAATTGGCCATTGAGTATGTCTGCTTTTTCTGTTGGCTCTGAATGTAAAGTTCCATTTGATTTTAGAGGTGGTATTTTACTCCCATCTGACCTTTTGTGTTTTATAAAGGTCCAGAACCTTTTCATACAGTTTGGTATTTCTTGAGGTTTAATTAGGTCTGGTGGTGAAACTATACCTTCGATGTAATTCCAGTAAGCTTTCCTAATTTCTCTCTGTGTACGACGCTTAAGTTCTTTAAATTTGTCTCTATCTCTTCCATTACCAGATTTTTTCATTCTTTTGAAACATCTGTCTCTTTTTCGTATGAGACGCTTGATGTCAGATGTGATCCAGGGACTACCATCCTTTTTCCTAGCGGTCTTTTTCGGTACATTTTTTTCTATGCTCTCTTCAAGTTTGTCGCAGTCAATACCACTGTCCTACGGGCAGTCCATGTATCACGATAATGACCAGTTATTCAATAACTATTATGTTTATTTCATTGAGGAACCATGTTTTTAAAATTTCTCATAAATTCAAATTGTTCAAAACAAACTCGAGTTATTATACGATTTCTATAGGAAAAAGTGAAGACCAGTCATAGTGGTAACTATAAGTCACTGCCATTCATTTAATTGCAATTTTTCAGTATATGAATACAAAATAAAGTTTTCTATAATTTTACAATTCTTGTTGCTGAGTAGTTTGTCTCTATCAGCATCGGAAAGTACGGCAAAACGATCCTTTGAGTTGTCTGTAGCAGACGTGCCTTCCAGTTCAGCGATATTCCAAACGTCTGAATCGCGATTGCGTTTTATTAAAGGGACATCACTCTAAATAGAGAAACCACGCCCCACTGGTCATTAACATATAAAAGTCCGTTAACGACCGGTTTTCTGGTCCGTTTTTTTTCTGTTAAAGACCGATGGAATTTTTTACTAAAGAATAAAGAATGTCATGTGGCCCCTTGTTATCCAATAAGAGAAGCTAATTCTTAACCGATATGAAATAACTATGTTATTTAGCCCCATTCTACTATTTAGTCAGACGTCAGTCGCTACCCTGATATACCCTTTCTTTTTCGGGTAATTAATACGGATAGCGTTTGACATCTTTAGCCGAACAGATTTATCATTTTTAAATAATTTAATTCATTGTATGCTGGTTCATATTCTGGACGCCAGTCTTTGCTCCTTTCTAATATAATTCACAAACAAAAAACAAATATGAAGCTTAGAAATGGAAAAATATTAAATACTAAACTCGTTCAAAGGGTATCTACACGTCTCAATCTTCAAAATCGCTTATCTAAAAATACTACCATCGCTAACATTTTTAACAATAAAAATCGTGGTTACCCTTCTATCGATAAGTGTCATGCCAAAAAATGACTTACATGTCCCCGTCTTTCCACCAACAATACGGTAAGGTCCACGTTTAATGGTCGCACATTTTCTTTAAATTTTGAAACTGATATAACTTGAAAAACAAACAGTATTATTTATTTACTCACATGAAACAAACCGGGATGCGGTATTCAGTACGTAGGTGAAACTGGACGATATTTATCTAAACGCACTCAAGAACATCTGTATCGTTTTAAAAGACCCAATAAATTCAAAAGTATCATTTATCAACACCTTAAGAAGCACAATCATCCTATTAAATATTTAGCAGTTCAACCTTTAGAAGTAGTAAATAAGCAGCCTGGTGAATCTCATTCAAAGTTTGTACGATCACGGAAAATAATTGAATTAAATTGGATTAAAAAATTACAGACAGTCTACCCTCTCGGTCTTAATGATAATATCTTGGGAATTGGTAATATATCAAGAACCGATTCTGTTAACATTTTGGATATAGTTTCTAAAACTGTTCGTAAAAACCGTTCTCATGGTCGTAGAACAAATCGCAATCAAAGAAAATTTCGGACCAATCATACCAATATTTCGGACTTAATTTCTATTTCAAAAAACAACGGCAGACATTATCTGTTAACAAAGCTCTGTTCATTACCGGTTAATAAGTTAAATAAAATTTTAGAGGATTGCAACACAATTTCATATAGCAGTCCTAAGTATGAAATCGTTCAAATTATAATGGCATATTGTTATTCTAAACTGTTTCCCAAAATTGATCGCCCTGAAGATCATAAAAAACAGTTTATTAAAATAAAGTATGTCAATAAAGGTTTTGATTTTGTAAATATTGCCGGTATTTTTTTAACGACCATTCTGTTAAAGAACAAATTCCGGGATATTTTGATAATACTGAGCTCCCTCTTATTTGTTATATTTACAAGAAATCTACCCGGAAATTTGTGTTTAATTATAGCCAATTGTGTAAAGATGTTGGTATCAGTGAAAATACACCTACTTCATGTAATTGCAGTAATTCCGAATACATTTATGGACCCATTTCCCATGCTATAACAGGAGATCTTAACATCGTTCAAGACCGAGAGTTAAAATCATTCCTCAGTAAAGGACCTAAATATCGTCCCCCGTCAATTATTTATTGGAATGAGTGTCGTAATATCATCCACGACTCACTCCATACTTACTGTTTGAAATGGATAAAACGGGAAAAAGCTGACAAAAAATCTTTGGACTCTTTTTTTGAATCAGTAATGAACATAGTTGATATACGTATTCAACATTTTAAAGAACAATTTACTCTTAACAATAACCACAATAAACCTATTTCTCGTATCAAACATAAACTAAAAGAACTAGCCAAGGAATTTGTTTTTGTCCCGGCTGATATGGCTGCTACTAATATTATTATTGTTTGACGTAAATGTTACATTGAGGTTCTGAAAAAAGAAATCACCAGTTCACCAACATTCCAACTTACTCCATTTTCAGAAAACGACATCTGTAACAAACATAAACTTTTAGCTACCGCTTTACAAGCAGAACCAAATACAATGAAAGTCCCAACTATGTATTGGCTTCCGAAGCTACACAAAACACCTTACAAATATAGATTCATTTTGTCTTCAAGCCATTGTTCCACTACTAAATTGTCTATTCTTCTTACCAGTACACTTGGTACAATCAAAAACCTGATTATAAATTGTTCAAATAAGGCCTTCGAAAATAGTGGAATTAATTACTTTTGGAGTGTCAAGAACTCGTTGGAAGTACTTGATAAATTGCATGCATATATTGGTGATTTTGAATCTGTTCAAAGTTTTGATTTTTCTACCCTATATACCACATTGCCTCACATTCTCATTAAGAAAAAATTCACACACCTAATTGAATGGGTATTTAAAAAGTCAGAATGTGAATATGTATGTTCAAACTCTTTTAGGTCATTTTTTAGCAGCAATAAACAAAAAAACTATGTCAATTGGACATGCTTTGATACTATATATGCCCTTGAATTTTTACTAGATAGCATTTTTGTTCGCTTTGGAGATTCCGTATATCGTCAGGTTATCGGAATTCCAATGGGGACTAACTGTGCACCACTTATTGCGGACCTTTTTTTGTATTGCTATGAGTTACAATTTATGACAAAAATCAGCAAAGACCCATCGAAACAACATCTGATACACAAATTTAATAATACTTTTAGATATTTGGATGATATTTTGGCTCTCAATAATGACGACTTCAGTATGTATACTAAAGAAATTTATCTTGTTGAACTTACTTTAAATAAAGCTAATACTAACAATGACCACTGCCCTTTCCTCGATCTTGATATCTATATCATTAACGGAAAGCTTAATACTAAAATATATGATAAAAGAGATGATTTTTCATTTCCTATCGTTAATTATCCATTTTTAGATGGTGACGTTCCCTTGTCACCATCTTACGGTGTTTATATATCTCAACTTGTACGATTCGCTCGTGTATGTAACAATGTTTTAGATTTTAACGAGAGAAATTTATGTATTACTGAAAAATTATTACACCAGGGTTTTCGATATCACAAACTAGGCAAAACATTTACTAAATTTTATCATCGGTATAAGGACATCATTCGTAAATATAGCTCAACATGCAGACTTCTTGTACGTTCATGTATTTCACATCCAATTTTTTATGGAAATATTCTTTATAAAGCACAAAAATGTCAGTATTCACCTCTGAAGCTAACAAAACCTTTAAATAGACTTATTAAGAAGGGATATAGTTACGATACTGTTGTCAGGTCATTAAAGATTGCATATTTTGGCGTTAATATTGATTCACTTATAGGGTCTTTGCATCGGCACTAAACACATTTATTTAAAAACCAGTTGTTGGCATGACACGGGTTATGTTCTTTTCATATATGTTATGATGGTATGATACTAAACTATGGAACGCCACAGCTG